>NW_026440507.1:0-23227 GCF_025698485.1 Gossypium arboreum
GAACCATGAGGGTCATCGACTATCGTCGACAATAAGCGGCGATAAAGAACAAATATCCGTTGCCACGTATTGATGACTTGTTCGATCAAGGAAGGAGCCCGGTGTTCTAAAATAGATTTGAGATCGGGCTATTAACAATTGCGAATCCGAGATTGGACGTACTCAGGCGCCTTGAGCGAGATATGGTCACTTGGTTCCTAGTGATGCCTTTGGGCTCACTAATGCCCTTATTTATGGATTTAATGAATGGATCTTTAGACCATATTTGGATCGATTAATGTGTGTTCATTGATGACATTTTGGTCTATTCAAAAAGAGCCGAATTTGAACACCCGGGTTAGTCTTTTAAAATTTTGGGATAAGCAATTATATGCTAAGTTAAAGTGGAGTTGGTTAAGAGGTTAGCTTCTTGGGTCATGTGGTATCGCAATTAGGGCCCGAATAAAATTTCACCATACTTAATTGGAAGCCTCAGAAATATTTAGGTTAGGAGCTTTTGGGGCTTCGGTTATTCCGACGATTTGTAAAGGCTTCTCAAATAGCCACGGATTCCCAAAAGGATGTTAAGTTGAATGGACGAGAAATGCCAAAAGTTTGATCAAGAAAACTTATTTGGTGAACCCAATTCTAGTGCAACCCGAGTCAGCAAGGAGTTTGTCATCATACCCACTTGGGTTGGTTGTGTATTAATAAGAAGGTGGTTGTGGCCTATCGTGAGGCAATTAAAGCCAATGAGAAAAATTATCCGACTCATGATCTCGAATTGGCCATCGTATTCCCTTAAAGATTTGGCGACATTACTTATTTGGTGAAAGGTATGTTCTGGGATCACAAAGTCTCAAATATTTGATGAAAAGACTTTGCGACAAAGGCGTTGGCTCGGTTTAAAGGATTATGAGTGATCATTGACTATCACGGGAAAGGCGAATGTGGTTGCGGATGCCTTGAGTCGTAAATCGTTATTCACTTTCCGATGAATGTGCCTTATGCATCCGTCCACGTGTGTTAGTGGTGAATTGAAAGCCAAACCATTATTGACACACCCGAAGCCGGAAAATCGACGGGAGTTGGTTGCAAAACGGTGCGTGTTTGAACAAGGACTGGGTTTCAAATCGGCGATGAGATTGGAGGTTCAAAAATCTTGTGTCCCAAAAATTGAACTCATTTGATAATTAAATGAAGCCCATTTAGCGAATGGCAATCCCCGAATCGAAGATGTACAATGATTTGAAGCGTCGGTTTGGTGGCATGGTATGGCGAGACATCTCGGCTTTTTTGAGATGTTTAATATGTCAACAAGTAAGCGGAACATCGGTGCCTTGAGTTACTTGAAATCCGATCGGTGGAAATGGGATCGAGTCACAATGGACTTTTATGGACCCATTGTGCAAGTAAGAAGGATCGGTTTGGGTCGTGGTAGATCGATTGATAAGTACTTTGTCCCCGTCGGTGGATTTTTCAATGGACAAATTAGCGGAATTGTATGTTTCTCAGTTGTGAGATTACAGGGTGCCTATTTCCATCGTGGGGATGAGATCCGAGATTTCCTCGGATTTTGGAAAAAGTTGCAAGGCTTTGGGTACCAAGTTGCATTTCCAAACCCTTTACCCCAAAGATGGTCAATCCGGCGGATAATTGGATACTTGAGGATATGTTAAGATGTTGCGTCCTCGAGTTTAGTGGTTCATGGGAAGGGTATTTCCGTTGATTGAATTAAACAACACTTTCAATCAAGTATTAAGATGGCACCCTCGAGGCCTTATACGTCGTAAATGCGTACACCATTGTTTTGGGTAGCTATGGAAAGCAAGATTTTGGGTGGATTTGATTAGGGATCTGAGGAAAGTGAAAGTAAGTGAAAGTCGAAGATAGCCTCCGATCGTCAAGTGTAGGGATCTGGCGTAAGGATATCAGTTCGGTGGGTGATAAAGTGTTTCTCAAGGTATCGCCTTGGAAAAAGATACTCGGGTTGTAGTAAGGGCAAGTTGAGCCCGAGGTTCATTGGGCCATATGAGATATCGGGAAAGTGGTCCGGTGGCATATCGCGATTTTGCCCCGAACTCAAAAAGGTTCCGATGTCTTTCACGTTTGATGCTTGACGTATAGATCCGATCCATTGGGATTAGTCCCGAAATTGAAATTCAATAATTGAGTTATGAGGAAGAACCGTTGTATCCTTCAAAAGTGAAAGGTTTGAAACAAGCGGGTTTAGTGAAAGTGTTATGGCACAAGCAGGATAGAAGAAGCTACTTGGAGACCGAGAACTCTGAAAATTCAAACCTATTTACGGTAAGATTTTGGGGGAAAATTTCTTAAGTGGGGAGAGTTGTGACAAAATAGACCTAGCGGAATGTGGTTTGGGACCACTAAAAAAGTCATAAAAATAATTAATTGTTATATTCTATGCACTATTGTGTGCATGCATATGTGGAAATTTCATTCTCTAATTTTACCCATTTGTATGAGAAAGTATTAAATAGGGATCAAAGTGAAACATGGTGAAATATGATGGCTAATTTTAAATGGCTTTTTAACATGTTAACAAAAGGTGGAGTTGTGTCAAATAATCCCTTCCTAAGGAGGGGTGGCCATGACAAGGTTATGGGAAAGGGAACATGTTTCCAACATGTTTTGCTAGTGGTTATGTAAGTCATAAAATAAAGACTAGCATTAAAAAAAAAAATATTGTTCATCCATTCTAAACACTTTGGCGAATGTCCTAAAGAAAAAAAAAAAATTTGTTCATCCTTTCTCATCTTCTTGGCGAAAATACTAAGGGAAGGGGAGGATTTTTTCATGCTTGGGTTGGAAGAGACCTAGAAGGAGATTTGGCTAAGTTTGCATCAAGATTAAGGTATGTATGAGGTTGTGTTGGGAGTTTCATGCATGGTTTGGTTGCTAATTTGATGTGATGTTAGCCATGGCTCAAATCCTTGTTATGCCATGGAAATGGTATTTGGCCAAAGTTGTTATGGTGATAAAGCCATTGCATGCTAAGTGTGAAGCTTTGATGATGCATGCAATGATGGATTATCTACTCTTGAGTAAGATTTTGAGTTTTCTTTTGTGTTTAACCATGATTGAAGTTGAATGGAGCATGATTGTCATATTCCATGATGCATTCATGAGCATGGTTCATGCTTCTTGCATGTTAGTTAAAATTTGTATTTTTGGATGGTATGGACACCTTGAAATTCCATGCTCATATTGTATATATATGTTTGCACATGATGTTTTGGCTATGAAGTAAGTGATGAATATATTGGTTTAAAGAAGAAGATGTGGAAGAATGCTTGTGAAATTGCAAGCACAATTACCTAGCCACATATAAGTGCTTGATGCTATATTATAAGTTTTGGGCCACAATGTGCAAACATTAACTAGTAAAATGCATGCTGTTTTTGTGAGGTATTAAGTGCAAAATTGGCCTCAACATGTACATGAATATTCCTTGGGTAGCCTATTGAAGGCCTTAGCTTTTTTTCTCAAATAAATTGTATTGAATTGCTTGATGTAGTATAAAATGTGCATGACCATTGTGTATTCAAGCTAAGAGTGGCCATATGACCATTTAAACTCCTTGTCATATTAAATAAGCAAGCACAATGAGGTTTTAATAAATTGAATTTGTTTGAATTAGCTCAAGAGCTAAGAGGACAATTGGACAAGGGGAAGGAAAAGGTGATCGAATAGCCAAAAAACCGTTCGACAACATCCGAGGTAAGTCCTCAAAAGTGACCCTTGAATTATGTGAGATGAAGTGTGACATCCCTAAATGCCCTAGTGGAAAGTGGTTTGGACCACCAAAGTGAGTAAATAATAATTAACCATCATAATTGATGCTCATTATATGTATATATGCATTGTGAAAATTTGTGTTTGGATTTTGTTAATAGTAAGTGAATTTTTATCAAATAGGACTTATGTGAGAAAATTTAGAAATGTGCTAGGCAATTGTGGGGTATTAATACATGTGGGAAAATAGTTGTCCTTGCATGTCAAATAACCCACTTCCTAAGGTGAGTGGTGGCCATGACAAGAATATGGGCAAAACATGTTTCCAACATGTTTAGTTAGTGGATTATGTAGAAAAAATAAAGAAATGAAAAAAAATGAGCATGGATGCCCCCCTTTGTTGGTGGTAGAGAAAAAAAGGAAAAAAAATTGTTCATCCATTCTCAAAATCTTGGTTGAAAATACTAAGGGAAAAAGGAAGGATTTTTCTTCATGCTTGGTTTAGAAGAGAACTAGAAGAGATTTGGTCATACTTGTGTCAAGATTAAGGTATGTTTGAGGTTGTGTCATGAGATTCATGCATGTTTTAGTTACTAACTTGATGATACATGTAATGATGGATTGACTACTCTTGAAATTTCTTTTAGCATTCTTGAGTAAGACATGGAGTTTTCTTTGTTTAACCATGACCAAAAAAAAGGGGATGGTGTGGGATGTATTCGATGGCATGCTCATAAGTCCGGATTTATGCTTGTTGCATGATAGGTTTTGTGTTTTGATATATGTGTATATGTGTTTGTACATGATGTTACAAATGGATGTGAAAATATATGCTAGATTGGGAAAATTTGATTAAATGTTCATGAGATGAAATTAGTGATTAAAAGATGTTAGTTGACATTGTACATATATATATATTATTAAAGTGAGTATGTAGGTAATTTGAATCAAGTTTTGGTGCATATTGGTTAGGTGTATAATCGACCAAATGGGCGATTAGTAAGAATGGTTCGAATATACAAGCATACATATGCATGTAGTTGAATTATGAATGTTTAGCAAGATGGTTAAACTAGTGATTTATTGATTAAGCTCAAGGAGTTAAAGAAGGAGAATCAAGCAAGGGAAACGAAGGTCATCGGTAGCCGACTTGGAACTTTTTACCCAAAGGTAAGTCATTAAGCACGTTTTGATATTGCTTAAATGATTGTAAAATTTATGCAATTGTGTTTAATGGGATGATATATATATAAAATGAAAATGTATGTGTATGGAGTGATGACAATTGTTGAATGTAAAGAAATAGTGAAATGTGTAGAAAGTTTGCTTTGGCACTAAGTGTCTTGAACAATCGTGTTGCGGTGGGAGATTGGCACTAAGTTGCGTGCTGGAAATATATGGCACTAAGTGTGCATGCTGGAAAATATGGCACTAAGTGTGGGCTCGAAGGGCATGGCACTTGTGTGGGGCTTAAATCGCATGGTAAGTTGCAAATCAGTATTAAACCTTGTGTTACTCTATATATATATAAAATATCTCAATCGAACAATTATATGGAGGGTGTGTCTCCATGGGTGAGTATGGACAGCGGATCGGTAAGTACCTTGAGCTCATCGAATAGGTAATCGTTCATGCTTGGGGTTGAATTTGGTAAGCCTTAAATCTATGTGATGATTGAAATTGTATGGTTGTCTGGAAAATGAGTTAATGTGTAAAATGCTTGATTATCTTGTTGTGTAGAATATGAAATGTGGATGTATGAATTGTGCAGATTGGACCGAAAGGTCCGAGGTATTATTATAGATTCGATATGGGCAGTACCTAGCCTCATTTGTTTACATGTAGTAGTAACTTTATCGATTGGATTGACGAATGCTTATGACTTCTGGTTGTAAACTCACTCGGTTTTCTTGTCACCCATTTTAGGTCTCTTGGACTCGTTTGTTGCGTGCTGGAACCGTCGTTGAAGTCATCACCCTGAAATCTTGTGGTATTGTTTTTGTTGTTGAAGAACATTTGGCATGTATAGGCTATTATATTTTGTCGAATTGTGGGTTGTAAACTTTAAGCCATGGAAAATGGCCTATGTGGTCGTCGTGGGATGTTAGAACCTATAGCCACAGTCTTAGAAACTCAAATTTTGTTAAGGTGGCCATAATTTGTGTCATGTATGATGGATGATTAAGGCCAAGGAAAATTCATGAAATTGGCATAGTCTCTGCAGTAACTGTTGCGGACAGCAGCAGTGAGATGAATTGAAAAATCACTAAAAATAGTAGAAGTAGAATTAAATAGTGAGTAAATTATGGAACTGATCCTTGATGAATCTATTTTTATATGGACGAAACGAAACGACCATATGAGCAGTATACTGGGAGATATTAAAGTTCTGTGAGACCGGGCCAGAACGATTTCTGGGTCCCTGTCGCGACTTTGAAAATTTACCATAAATTATCCAGAAAAATTGAGTCATTCCTTATTGTACAGATTCCATTTTGAGTCTAGTTTCATTAGAAACAAACGCACCAGTATTAAATCCCTGTACAGAAAGATATTCAAGTTGTAACGCGCGGAGGTCAGACAGTCGATCCCTGTAACATGGGTGACTTTAACTAATAAACTGTACCAATTGGCCAACCAAAATTCTAAAATAAATACATGGATGGGTATATGAGTCTAAATTCAGGAAAATTTCGAAACCAGTTTCCAGTTTTGGAACTCGAGATATGATTTTTAAGGGCGGTGGCAGTTTTCCAGCCTGTCGAAATAAATTTGGTATTTAAGAGGTTTGTCCGTTAACCCCTCGTGTCCGACACGGCGTGGTCAGGTTAGAATGTTACATGAAGTATGGATGTTATGATTATTGATTTATGTGTTATGAAATTGAATGATACCGGGCTAAGTCGGGGAATATCTTGTGAATATATGCGTTTGAGCCTTATACGAAAATGAAATATGTATGTCCAATGATTATTGATGTATGTGTACATGAGAAATTGAATGATATCCGGGCTAAGCCGAAGACAATTATGCTGGAAATTATATCCGGTTAAGACCGAAGGCAATTGTGCTAGTGGCTATATCGGGCTAAGACCGAAGGCATTTCGATTATTCTATGGGCTAAACAAGGCATTTGTGCCGTGATTATATCGGTTATATTCGAAGAATCTTGGGCTGGAGGTGAGTGTTGGTTGCTGTAATGAATTCAATTAGTACACTCGAAAAGCCCAAAGGATCAATCGTTATATGTGCATTGGAAATCGACATGTTTGAGCAACATTAGCTCAATCGACTAATAATTTCAGTTATTGAATTGATTGATACTTTGTGAAAGTATATAATGATGAAGTGTGAAGTAAAATGTGTATTAATGAAATGATGCATTTGGCTATGTGAATGTATTGCTGTAATTAGAGTTGATTATATTCCTTGAGACTTACTAAGCATAAAAATGCTTACCCGTTACTTTGGCTCTTGTTTTATAGATTTGCTCGATAGTCGGATTCGGGATCAATAAAGTGAAGTCATCCACACTATCCCCTCTATTTTGGTATAAATTTTGGTTGAACTTTGAAATGGCATGTATGGACTACCCCTTGTTGGTTGAATATGTTGTGATGTATATATATGGCCATCAAAATGGCCGTAAAAGTGAAATTCGACTTAGTCTAATTGTGGGTTGTATGTATATATTTGGTGTCATGATGTGGCTATGGCTTGGAAATGGGAATGTTGGTCATATGATCAGCCATTGGCATGGTTAAAATGATCATATTGAACCTATGTATGGCAAGACTAGTTGGTTCATGGAGACCCAAATAGGTAAGACCTACCTTAAAACAGATGCTGCCAGCTACAGTGACGTGAATGTGAAAAATCACCAAAATTCGTAGGAATGGAATTAAATAGTGAATAAGCTATGTAAATGAACCTTGATGAGTCTATTTTCATATGGAAGAAACGAAATGGTCATAGGAGTTACATGTTAAGAGATATTAAAGCTATTGTGAGACAGGGCCAGAACGGTTTCTGGGTTCCCTGTCGCAACTTTAAAATTTACTATAAATTATCCAAAAAATTAGGAGACATACCTTATAACAGATTCCATTTTGAGTCCAGTTTCATTAGAAACAAACGGCACCAACATTAAAGCCCTGTACAGAGATATTCAAGTTATACCGCGAAGATCAGAGCAGTCGATCCCTGTAACATGGGTGACTTTAACTAATAAACTGTACCAATTGGCCCCACAAAAATTCTAGAAATAAATCCATGGATGGATATATGAGTATAAATTCAGGTAAAATTTACAAAACCAGTTTCCGGTTTTGAAACTCGGATATGATTTTAAGGCGACAGTGGCGCAGTTTTCCAGCCTGACTGGAAATGTCAAATGGATGGGCAAAACAAGTGAACTTGGCTTTTAACCTCGTGTCCGACACGGGGGTCTCGGTTCGGGCTGTTACAGTAATGGTTAGCCATGGGAATGGTTATTCATGATCACTTTTGGTATATGTATGACAAACTCTAGTTGATCCATGGAGGATCATGAAATAGGTAAATTTACCAAAATAGATCTGGGCAGGTGATGTGGATGTGAAAAATCACTAAAAATAGTAGGGATGAAATTAAATAGTGAATAAATTATGTTCAACCTTGATGAATCTATTTTCATAGGAAAGTAACAAAATGTTCATATAACAGTATATTAAGATGTTAAAGTTTTTGAGACAGGGCCAAACGGTTTCTTGATCCCCGATCGACTTTGGAAATTCATTATAAATTAATCAGAGACAATTAGAAGTCATACCATATATTTGTAGATTCCTTTGAGTCTAGTTTCTATAGAAACAAACCATCGATTTGAAGCCATGGGGAGATATCCAAGTCGTAATGCATGAAGGTCGGTGTAGTACTTTCTTAAGGGTTTAACTAATTTGTACTTATTGGCCTGACCAAAAATTCTAGAAAAAAATCAGATGGAAATATGAGTCTAGTTTGGGAAAAATTACGAAACTAATTTTGAGTTTTGGAACTCAAGATATGATTTTAAGGTGGCAGGTGGGGTTTAAACTGCCAAAATTTTTAAATGGTTTGTGAAAGCAAGTGATTTAAATCCAAACCCCTGTGTCCATCAGCGGTCTAGTGCGGGGTGTTACAATTATTGGTATCGAGCTACGGTTTATTCGATTCTAGGACTCCGTGTCGTTGGGTTTAGCTATACATGCCATTTTGTGATTATTTGATAGTGTGGTGATTTCGACATTTGTAAATGTGTTTATTTATAGTAATGGATCCGATCCGGGCGGTAGATGATTCTTGAGAGTTAGCGCCTACTTCCGCACAAGGGACAAGGTGGACTCTCAACCTATTGCTAGTAATCCAAATGATGAAGCTAGACAAGCTTTTATAGCGTGAAGAATGATTGGTTCAACCAATACATTCGAACTATCATTCCACAACCTCCATTCAAACAAACACAACCCCGCACCTACCATGCCTCCGATTCGACCAAATAAGGTCAAATAAGCCCCATTAAAATTGAAAACAGGGGGCTCTTGAATTAAAGGCTACGGATAGTGATGATCGAGTAAGGAATTTTGGTTGGACAACCTATTGGTTTTCGATGAGTTATCTTCACCCAATGAGTGCCTAAAGTGTGCCATCTCCTTTCGTGATTACGCCTACTATTGGTGGAATCGTTGACTTCTTTTGCTGAACAAGTAACTTGGGTTTTCCAAACCGGTTTGGAAAAAGTATATCGTCGAATTTATGGATCAAAATGGAAGGAATTTCTTGAACTTAAACAAGGTTCCATGTGGTTTACTATGAGCAAAGTTTGGCTTGCGGATGCGAAATGCATTTCCTCGAAGGTAATGTTAAATGTTTAGGATGGATTGAATGATGATATAAAGTTATTTGGCATTTTGGAAATCAGAATTTGTGGCACTTCGGCGAGCTTCAAAGGAGCTCGATATGGAGAAAAGAAAAGTTGAGGCGGAAGCAAGGGGTTTAAAAGAGGTCTTGGGAAGCCCTTAGTCATCGAAGAAAAGAAAGGCAAACGGTCTAGAAACACGGGCTTTCTGGCAGATTGATCGACCCCTGAGTGCAGTCACGGTCGGTGTGGGAAATGATGTCGAGATAAGCAGTGCTTTGTGGCAAATGGCATTACGGAAGTTGTAGATTCCATGGCTCCCTTACAAGTTTGGGGTTGACCCTTTATCAAAGATTGCAGATTTCAGGAGCGTTCGGTGGGAAGCCGTGCTACCTTGCTCGGGTAGACCATCTAGAAACACGGAAATGCTAGTGGTGGTGAGAGGATCTAGAGATCTCGACCGATCGAGGCTCGTGCTCACCTGGGCTTATGCTATCGTGCCGCGAGATGCTTCCTCGCGGATGTTTCTTACTTTTACTCTTTTGATACTAATGTGATTGCTTTGATTGACCCGGTTTACTCATTCTTATATATCGAAACCTTAGTATCATAAACTTTACCTATTGAGTCTCTTTGGTTAATTGGTGTCAAATCCCTTAGGTGTTCGTGCTTGTCGACAAAGTGTGAAAATGCCCCTAGTAATTGAGGTTCTGTTTTCCTCTGAACTTGATGCTTTTGCCGTTTGATGAATTTGATGTTATTCTTGGTTTGGATTGGTTGCTGCATGTCGGTTGTGAATTGTAAAAGCAAGACTATTGATTTGAAATGCAAAATAACTAGATAATCCGAGTTGAGTCTCTGGACTTAAAGGGGTTGCCATTTAATATCGGCAATGGGCCCGAAATATGGAAAGGGTCGAAGCAACCCGTATTATGATGACAAAAATTGGAAAAGAAACCGAATACTGTGGTGGTTTGTGAATACCGGATGTTTTTGAAAATTTGGGTTTACCACTTCGAGGTAGAGTTTATTGAGCTTTACAGGACTCCCAATTGATAGCTCCGTGTCGTTAAACCAAGCGAGTTAAAAGAAGGCTTTTGGGGTTAACAGATAGAGTTTCGCCGACCAAGTTTCTCACCTTGGGTGCACCGGCATTGTTTGTGAAAAGAAGGGCGGAACCATGAGGTTGTGCATTGACTATCGTCTTTGAATAAAGTGCGATAAAGAATAAATATCCGTTACATTGATGATTTTTTGATCAACTAAAGGAGCCTTAGTGTTTTCAAAGATAGATTTGAGATGGGTATTACGATTTTCGAGATTCGGATATACCCAAAACTACTTTGAGCGAGATCCCACTGAGTTCTTAGTGATGCCGTTTGGGCTCACTAATGCCCTATTTTTATGGATTTGATGAATCGGATCTTGAGCATATTTGGACGGTTCGTAGTTGTGTTCATTGGACATCTTGGTCTATTGAGATGAGGGAACATCTTGACACACGAATTAGTGTTTCAAATTTTTGAGATAAGCGGTTATATGCTAAGTTGTGTGTGAGTTACGGTTAAGAAGGTTAGCTTCTTGGGTCCGTGGTATCCCGGGTATTCGAGTTGACAGAAAAACCCATATTGCGGAAGCCTCAAGAAATATTCTTGAGGTTGGACTTTTTGGGACTTGTCGGTTACTAAAGCGGTTTGTAAAAGGTTTCCATGATAGCCACCCCATGGAAGCTACTTAAAAGATGTTAAGTTAGAATGGGCGGAAAAATGTCGAAAAGTTTTGATCAAAAACTTATTTGTTGAAGCTCAATTTAGTGGGCCCGAATCGGGCAAAGGTTTGTCATCTATAGTGGCCCTCCCTTTGGGTTAGGTTGCGTATTGATGCAAGAATCGGTTGTGGCCTATCGTGAGACAATTAAAGCCAATGAGAAAAATTATCCCCCATGATCTCGTTGATTTTCCTTGAAAATATGGCACATTACTTATTTGGTGAGAAGTGCCATGTATTTTGGATCACAAAAGTCTCAAATATTTGATGACTCAAAGAGACTTGAATTGCGACAAAGCGTTGGCTTGAGTTGTTGAAAGATTATGAGCTGGTCATTGATTATCACCCGGGAAAGGCTAATGTGGTTGCGGACGTTAAGCAAATCCTTTTTTGCTTTGGCAATGAATGTACATTATGCATTCCGACAATGTGTTAGTAGCTAATTAAAAAACCATTATTGATTCATCAAATTCGTGGCTCGAAATCGCGATGAATTGGTTGCAAAAGCGGGTGAATGTGTTCGAATATGGAATCAAATTTCAAATTGATGATGGCGATTGTTTGAGGTTGAAGTCGGTTGTGTGTTCCAAGAAATTGAACTCATTTCGATTACGAAACTCATTTAGCCAATGTCAATTCACAGGAATGAAAATGTACAACGATCGAGACTCCGGTTTGGTATGGTATGAAGAGACATTTGATTTTGTTTGAAGTGTTTAATATTGAAGTAAAGGCGGACATCAAGTGCCTCGGTTTACTCGCCAATCATGATACGAATGGACATGGGATCGAGTCCGATGGATTTAAATTACGGGTTGATGTCGGCAAGTAAAAAGATGCATTTGGGTTGTTGTGGATGGGACTAAGTTGGCTCACTTTATCCCCGTCGTCGGATTTTCATTGGATAAACTAATGAATTGTATATTTCCAGTTGGAGATTACGGGGTACCTATTTCTAGGTGGATGAGATCCAAGATTCACCTCGCGATTTTGGAAGAAATTGCAAGAAGCTTTGGTACCAAGGCATTTTAAAGCTTTTCATCCAAAACCGATGGTCAATCCGGGGATAAGGATACTTGAGGATATGTTGAGATGTTGCATCCTCAAGTTTAGTGGTTCATGGGAGCGGTATTTACCTTTGATTGAATTGCAAACAATAGTTTTCAATCAAGTATTAAGATGGCACCTTCGAGGCCTTGTGCGGCGTAAATCCGTACACCATTGTTTTGGACCAAGCTGGTGAAAGTAAAATTTTGAATGGATTTGATTAAAGATTTGAGCAGTAAGAATAATTTGTGAAAGTCGAAGGCATCGAGATCGTCGAAAGGGTATCCGGATTTAAGGAAGAGATATTGAGTTCGGTGGGAGACAAAGTGTTTTTAAGGTCTCACCTTGGAAAAGATACTGATTTGGGTAAGGAAGTTAGTCAAAATTCATTGGGTCGAAATCTCGGCGAGTTGGTCCGTTCCGTATAGATTGATTTTGCCCCGAACTTGAAAAGATTGCGGCGTCTTTCATGTTTGATGCTTGACGTTATAGATCGATCCATCCCGTGATTAATCCATCGAAGTTGAAATCAATCGACTTGAGCTATGAAGAAGAAAATTGTATCCTAGCTTGAAGTGAAAGATTCGAAACAAAAGGTTGTTAGTAAAAGTGTTATGGCTCAAACACGAATCGGAAGCTGAAACCAAGAACTCTATGAAAGAACGATACCCAAACCTATTTATAGTCGATTTTGGGGCGAAAATTTCTTAAGTGGGGAGAGTTGTGACCCTAAAGTGACCCTAGTCGAAGCGGTTTGGGACCCAAAATCACCAAATTATTTGAATATGATATTTATTGTCTAAAATATGTGATTATGAATGTGAAAGTTTTAGGCCGATTTAGTAAATTGCATGTGAATTTAGTCAAAAGGACTTATGTGTGACATTTTGAAATGTAATAGGCTAATCTACAAGGATCTAATAGTGCAAATCAAAGGAGGACTTGCATGTCAATTTTCCCCAATATGTAGTAGGCCATAAGCATGGGTGGACAAAATATTATGGCTAAAAACATGTCATAAACATGTTGGGATAATGCATTATGTAAGGAATAATAACATAAAAGCATGGGCAATGTGTGTGATTGTGCCCCCCATTCCGTGAGTTGAAGGAAAAAACAAAAAAAAGTGTTTTTGAACATTCTTGGCAATAAGGAAAGAAAGGAAGGGAAGAGCTTGGAAAATGGCTATGGTGGTTTCTAGACTAAGGTATGTTTGAAGTTGTCCATGAGATTCATGCATGTTTTTTTGTTAGTTTGAGTTCTAGCTAGCCCATGGTTCAAATCTTTGCTATGTCATGGAGATGGTATTTAAGGTGGATTGGGTTGATGTCATTTACATGCTAAAATGAAGCTTTGTAATGATGCATGTGATGGTGGATTGATGACTCTTGAGTCTTCTTTTTAGAATTTTTGGGTGAGATATTAAGTTCTTTGTTTAACCATGACCAAAATTGAAATGGTATGGTGTTGTGATGATTCGGCCATGGTAGGAAGTAGAGGAAATATGGGTTGTTAGATGAAGTAGAGTCAACAAATGAGCACATATTGCATTAGTTGCTAGATGGAGAAGAATCGGCTGGTTGTGTGCTAAGGCGAATATAATTTTTATATTAATGAGTAATGCATGTGTTGAATTGATGAAAAGGGAGGATGCTTTAATAGTGTATATATGTGTATTAGCCAAGTTTTGAACTTGAAACAAAATGGTGTTTAGCCTGTGACCATACTTGTAGAATGTATTAAGTGTTGTCGGCCTTAGCATAGATGTGTATGTTAAAATAGGTAAGCATATTGATGGCTTTATCTTGACTTAGAAAATTGCTGGGGAATAAGCTAATATGTTGAATTTGATTGTGATTTAGTACATATGGGACTTTAATGTCTAATGTATAAATGGGCTAAGTGCCTTGAGGTTCTCTTTTGATGTTCAAATGAATTGTGTTAAATTGTTAATTGATTAAAAATCGCATGACCATTGTGTATTTGAGCTAAAGGGTGGATATGACCTATTAAACTCCTTGTCATATTGGCCATAAGCTAGCATAATGAGACTTTAATAAGTTAAATTTGTTTGAATTAGCTCAAGAGCTTAGGGACCACAATTGGATAAGGGAAAGGAAAAAGTTATCGAATAGCCATGAAATTGTTCGACCACATCCGGTAAGTTTTGGTAATGGAACTTAGATTATGATTTGATTAGATCATGCTCTTTGTATTGGTAATAGCGAAATTACAAGTGTGATAAGTGTCTTGTGTTTGAGCTTTGCTAATGAAAATGAAATCGGATGTGTCATGATTTATTGATAAATGTGCATGGTTATTGAATGATGTCGGGCTAAGTCCCAAGGCTTTGTGCTAAGTGACTATATCGGACTAAGATCAAGGCATTTGTGAGAGTTACTAATTAGGGCTAAGCGAAGGCATTTTTTGGTTACTAAATCCGGGTTAAGTCCGAAGGCATTTATCGATTACTATAACAAGCTATGTCCGAAGGCATTTGAGCAGTAGCTATATCGGTTAAATTTGAAGGTGCGTGATTTGGGAATGAGCAATCTTGCTGTAAAATTTCAGTTAATAAACTTTAAAATCCCAATGAGGTATGTTTCAATTGCATTGGAATAGTTGATTCCTTGAATAATATTAACTCGATCGAGTAATGAGCTTGGTATTTGGCTAAGATGATCCTTATGTATGAATATAGGGGTTGGAATGTGAGTAGGAATAATTTGAGAATATGTTATATGGAATCATCCGTTTAGTTATAGAATGCTATACTTAGTTGTACTTAAATTTCTGCTCAAAACTTACTAAGCATTTAATGCTTACTCCGTTTCTTTGATTTTTGTTTTATAGATTTTGGTTCTTACTATCGGACTGGTTTTGAAGTAAGTCACCCCACTATAAAGCTCCTTTTGGTATACTTTTGGTTGAACTTTGAAATGGCATGTATAGGACTACCCTTTGTTGTTGGTCATACCCTTGGTTTTTGTAAATTTGGATAGCCATAAAATGGCTTAAATATACTTTGATCATAGCATAATAATGTCTTGTCGTTGTCCGTGAGAGGTATGGAAATGTTGGTAACGGTTAGCCATGGGAATGGTTATTCATGATCACTTTTGGTATATGTATGACAAACTCTAGTTGATCCATGGAGGATCATGAAATAGGTAAAGTTTACCTTAAAATAGATGCTGGGCAGCAGTGATGTGGATGTGAAAAATCACTAAAATAGTAGGGATGGAATTAAATAGTGAATAAATTATGTAATCGAACCTTGATGAATCTATTTTCATAGGAAAAACACGTTCATATGAACAGTATATTATGAGATATTAAAGTTTTTGTGAGCAGGGCCAGAACGGTTTGGATCGATCGACTTTGGAAATTCATTATAAATTAACCATAGATAATTATAAGTCATACCATATGTATAGATTCCTTTTGAGTCTAGTTTCTATTTTTATATGACGAAAGCGACCATATGGCGATATCTTGAAATATTAAGGTTCTCGTAAAACAAACGGTTTCAGGTCCCTGTCGCGACTTTGAAAATTTACCATAAATTATCCAGAAAGAATTAGGAGTCATGCCTTATATGTACAGATTCCATTTTGAGTCTAGTTTCATTAGAAACAAAGGCACCAGTATTAAAGCCCTGTACAGAGATATTCAAGTTGTAACGCGGAAGGTCAGAGCAGTCGATCCCTTAACATGGGTGACTTTAACTAATAAACTGTACCAATTGGCCCCAAAATTCTAAAAATAAATCCATGGATGGGTATGTGAGTCTAAATTCAGGAAAAATTTAAAACCAGTTTTGAGTTTTGAAACTCGAGATATGATTTTTAAAGGACGGTGGCGCAGTTTTCCAATGTTGGTAATGTCAAATTGGTTGGTACCTTGAGAGATTTGGCCGTTAACCCCTCGTGTCCGACACCCGGGCGGTCACGAGTTGGGTTTACAATTTTATTTATCGAGCTATGGTTTAGTCGGTTCTAGGACTACCATAGGCGTGTGAGTCTATATAATGCCAAATTGTTGTGCCTAATAATGTGATGACTTGACGGTTGAAATTTTTTTTTGATTAGCGATGGAACCGGGTTAGAGACCCTTGGATGGCGTTGAAAGTGTAGCGGCTGCTCCTGCGCATGGGACACTTTGTTGAGCCTCATCATCCATGAATAATCAAAATGAAGGGGGAAACAAGCCTTCTTCACCATGATGAATGAGTGGGTGAATATGGAACCAATCCTGTCCAACCATTCCGATTTAAATAATCCACCCCAAGAGCCCGTAATGCCATCGATTCTTGATCTGTGGGTGAGTAAACCACCTGGACTTGATTAAAGGCGTGGGGGGGAGTTTAAGGCCATAATTACCGGAAAGAGGGTTCCAATAACACCATTAGAGTGTTTGATGGATCATGCACACCGATGAATGTCTTAAGTGTGCTATATCTTTGTTCGAGACTCATCTATTGGTGGAGGACCTTGATTTCCATAGTCCCAAAGGAACAAGTTACTTGGGATTTCTTTCAAGCGGAATTTGGAAGAAATATATTATCAACGTTCATCGATCGAGCGTAAAGTTCCTGGAACTCAAAAGCAAATGGTTATCTGAATCTGAACATAAGTTAAAGACTTAGTCGGTATGCTCGGAGTGTGTGGCTGATGAGGTTGCTATGAGCAAAAATTTGAAGAAGGATTGAATGAAGAGTTAAAGTTACTAGTGGGAATTTTGGAGATAAAGGAGTTCGTGAATTAGTGAATGAGCGCAAAGGGAAGAACTTGGAAGGAGAAGAAAGGTGAATTTGAAGCAATTAGTAAAAGATCAACAGTAAAGCCCGTTCTCATTTGTAAAGAGGTTGGGAGGACACCGTAAAGTGAAAGGCTGGGGAATTTCCATTAGGCGACCATTGGCGGACTCCAGGAAACATCGGTAGCTAGTGTGGGTTGTCGAGAGACGAATTCCCCCAATTGGAAGACGACACCTAGGTGAATGTTGGGTAATCATTAGCAAGACCCTTTTACGGATGTGGTTGAAGGACCACTTCATTAGGATTCCGGCTAGATGAGAAGAATAAGATGCAAGGTCGAGATCTAGTGGGGGGTAGAGGTGAACCAGGGTTTGGGAGGTAGGGTGGTAATGGGAGGAGCCAGCGTCTGGACATCCAAGACAGGACCTCTGGCATATGCCATCCCGCAGGGAGGCATCCTCCCAATTATCACTGGTACTTTTACTCTTTGATACTAGTGTGATTGCATTGATTGACCGCCTCTCATTCAATGTATGTGAAACTTTAGCATCATAAGACTCACTTTGAGTCTCTGGTTCGTAATCAGTGTCAAACCCTTTGGGTCAATACGTACTGTTGATAAAGTGTGCAAGATGCCCCAATAATTAGAATCTTTTTTCCGTCGATGCCTACCATTTGATGAATTGATGTTATTCTTGGTATGGATTGGTGGCCAGTACTGATCGTGGTGGGGAAAAAAAAAATTGATTTGAGGGTGCAAATAATGAGGTAGTCAAAGGTCGAGTCTCTTGATTTAAAAGGGTGCGGCGATAATATCTTTATGGCCGGAATATGTGAAAAAGGGTGTGAAACATACCTTGCGTTGTGTTGGGAAAAAGAGGGGAAAAAAACTTCGAATCGGTATCGGTGGTTTGTGAGTATTGGATGTTTTTGGAGGATTCGGATTGCCCGGGTTGAAAGTGGAATTGACATCGGTTGTCGGGGCACTCTGGGATCTCAATAGCTCCGTGTCGTATGGCATTAATGGAGTTAAAGGTTGAAGGTTCAATTGCAAAATTGGGATAGAGGTTTATCTGAGTTTTTCTCTATGGCGCACATTGTTTGTGAAAAGAAGGGCGGAAGCATGAGGTTTGTATACTCAATCAACTCAATAAAGTGGATAAAGAATAAATATCCGTTGCCCAATTGCGATTTGTTTGATCAATTAAAGGGAGCCTCGGTGTTTTCAAAGATAGATTTGAGGGGGATACTATCGGTTGAGGTAGAAATGGACATACAAAACCTTTTAGAACAAGAATGCGGTCCTCGAATTCTTGGTGATGCCGTTTGGGCTCACTAATGCCCTCGGTGTTTATGGATTTAATGAATAGAATTTTTGGCCATACTTGGATCGGTTCGTAGTTGTATTTATCGATGACATTTGGTCTATTAGAGATGGCGAACATCTGAACACCTAAGGCTAGTGTTGCAAATCTTACGAGATGGTTATCATAAAGTTGTAAATCCAATTTTGGTTGAAAGAGGTTAGCTTTTTGGGGCACGTGGTGTCGCTGTGTCGGGTGGACCGAACAAAATTTACCATAGTCAATTGGAAACCTCCAAGAATTTACAAGTTAGGAGCTTTTGGGCTTGGTTACTCCAAACGGTTTGTAAAGGATTCTCGATGATAGCCACCTATGACAAGGCTTGAGAAAGATGTCAAATTTGAATGGGCGGAAAAGGTGAAAAGTTTCAACCAATTGAAAACCCATTTGGCCACTCGGTTCTTACCCAATGGCAAAAGTTTGTCATCTATAGTGATGCCTCCTACTTGGGTTAGGTTGCGTATTGATGCAAGAAGGTCGGTTGTGGCCTTCGTCGAGACAATTAAAACATGAAAAATTATCAACCCATGATCTCGAATTGGCGCCATCTATTGCCTTAAAGATATGGGACATTACTTATTTGGTGAGAAGTGCCATGTATTCGGATCACAAAGTCTCAAATATTTGATGGGAGAGACTTAAATCTGCGACAAAGGCGATGGCTCGAGTTGTTAAAAGATTATGAACTTCATTGATTATCACCGGGAAAGGCTAATGTGTTGGGATTTAAGTGGAAATCACTTTTCTTTGAGCAATGAATGTACACTTGTCTATCCCGACAATGTGTTAGTAGCAATTAAAGGCCAAACCATTGTTGGCTCATCAAATTGGAAGCTTCGAGAAAGTTGATGAGGTTGCTTGCAAAAGCTGATGTGTTGAACAAGGAATCGAGTTTCAAATTGATGATGGCGATTGTTTGAGGTTGAAAATCGTGTGTTCCAAAAGAATTGAACTTATTTGATAATTCTAAATGAAGCCCATTGGCGAATGGCAATCCACGGGAATCGAAGATGCTTGATTTGAAACGTCGGTTTTGGTGGCATGGTATGAAGCAGACATCTCGATTTTGTTTGAAATGTTTAATATTCAACAAGTGGCGGAACATCAAGTGCCATCGGGTTACTTGAAGATCCACGATAAGTGGAAATGGGATCGAGTCACAATGGACTTTGTCCGGATGCCATTGTCGGCCAAGTAAGAAGGATGCGATTTGGATCGTTGTAGATGATTGACTAAGTCGGCTCTTTGTCCTCGTCGGATTTTCAATGGACAAACTAGGGTTGCGTTTCGATTTGAGACTGGGTGCCTATTTCCATCGTTGGGATAGAGATCCGAGATTTACCTCGCGATTTTGGAAGAAGTTGCAAGAGGCTTTGGGTACCAAGCGCATTTTAGCCTTTTCATCCCCAACCGATGGTCAATCCGACGGATAATTCAAATCTGGAGGATATGTTGAGATGTTGCATCCTTGAGTTTAGTGGTTCATGGGAAAGATATTTGCCTTTGTTGAATTAACATAACAATAGTTTTCAATCAAGTATTAAGATGGCGCCTTCGAGGCCTTATGCGGGTAAATATTAACCATTGTTTTGGACCAGGTGAGAACAAAATTTTTGGAGTGGATTTGATTAAAGATGCTGAGAAAGTAAAAGTAATCCGTGAAAATCGAAGATAGCCTCCGATTCGGAAATCGCGGATCTAAAGCGAAAGACATTGAGTATCAAGTGGGAGATAAAGTGTTTCTTAAAGTTTAGCCTTGGAAGAAGATACCAGTTAAAGTGGGGCAAATTGAGCCGGGTTCATGGGAATATGAGATAGAGCAGTCGGTCGATCGGTTCGTTTGATTTTGCCCCGAGCTCGAAAAGATTCACAATGTTTTCATGTCTTGATGCCGACAATATAGGTTTGATCCATCGCCGTAATTGCTCCATCAAGATTGAGATTACTAATTTGAGCTATGAAGAGGAAGGTTCCATTATGAGGTGAAGTAAAGAGTTGAATAGGAAAACCGTTAGTGAAGGTGTTGTGGCATAAACACGGAATGGAAAAGCCACTTGGGAGCTTGAGGACTCTTGAAAGAAATGCAGGCCTATTCATAAGATTTTGGGACGAAAATTTCTTAAGTGGGGGGTTGTGACATCCCAAAATTGACCATAGTGGAAGTGGTTTGGGACCGTAAACCTATCAGATGTTGAGTAATATTTATTTCTAGAATATGTGAAAATGCATGTGTGAATTTTGAATTCTTTGATTTAGTTAATTTGATTGTGAATTGAAAGAAAAGGACTCATGTGAAAGGTTTAAATAGATGTGGCTAATTTTAGGAGACTAATAAAAGGATCATAAAATAAATGGACTTGCATGTCAAATAGCCCATTCCTAAGGGTGTGGCGCCATGTCCAAAGTGATGGGCAAGGAAAACATGTTTCAAACATGTTTAGCTAATGGATTATGCTTGAAAGAATAAAGAAATGAAAAAAAAAAGGGATATGATGAAAACAAAAGAAAAAAAAAAGTGTTCATTCTCTCATTTTCTCCTTGCTTGGCGAATATACTAAGAAGAAAGGAAAAAGCTTGAGAAAATCA
This sequence comes from Gossypium arboreum, assembly GCF_025698485.1. Taxonomy (NCBI): domain Eukaryota; kingdom Viridiplantae; phylum Streptophyta; class Magnoliopsida; order Malvales; family Malvaceae; genus Gossypium; species Gossypium arboreum. The sequence continues at coordinate 21,134 of NW_026440507.1, forward strand.
GCCATGGGAGCTTACTAGACTAAGGTGTTTTGATACAAGAAGGTATGTTTTATGCCACTCTTGAAAATGCATGCATGATTTGGAGGATTGGTTTCAAATTTTCCTTGAATCTCTGAAACTAAGTTGTTAGGTGAGTTAAATTTGGCCATGCATGTTGTCTTCCTTGGTGAGTGTTTGATGTTGTTGTGATGAAAGCATGGAGATGAGTGAGTTGAATGTTTAACAAAAAAAATTTTGTGCCATTGAGTTCTTGTTGTTATTGTGTGTGCATGAGTATTGCCATGCTATAGAATTTATGTTGCAAAATGATTAATGCTTAAGGATGTATAATAGTACTTGTGAATGAGCTTGGAGTATTTAAACAATTAGACATGAAAAGGGTGGTAATGAGGCTGAAAAATTGTTGGATGGTTAATTGGGTAAGGAATGACATTGAATATGGGGTTAAATGGGCATAGGTGTTAAAACCTTGTATTGGAAACTTTGATAAATAAGTAGCAATAAATTAAGATGAGATTGAGTAAATTTTCAGCTTAGTTGTGTTAAGTATTAAAATAAATAATAATGCATGTGAATGCGTATGTTTGTGTTTGATGGAGGTAAATTGTTTGATTTAGCTCAAGAGCAAGGGAACTAGATTGGACAAAGGAAAGGAGAAAGCAAGCAGTAGCCGATTTGGAATTCTACCCCAAACAAAGTAAGTCATTAGCACATATGTTTGATATTGCTTAAATGATTGGAAAAATCTATGCAATTGTGTTTAATGGAATGCTATATATGTATAAATGAAATTGTATGTGTATGGAGTGAGGATAATTGTTGAATGTAAAAAAATAGTGGAATGTGTAGAAAGTTTGCTTGGCACTATGTGTCTTGAAATACGTGTTATGGTGGCAGATTGGCACTAATTGCGTCTGGAAATATATGGCACTAAGTGTGCGTGCTGGAAATATAAGGCACTAAGTGTGCATGCTGGAAAAATATGACACTATGTGAAAGCTGAAAAACGGCCTTTGGGTGTGCGACTCGAAAGGGTATAGCCTTGTGTGTGCGGGCAAATGGTGGCACTAAGGTGCGAAATCAAGTGGTAAGCACCTGTTGCGTACTCTATATATATGGAGGTGTGTCTCCATTGAATTGAGTATGGACAGCGGATCGGGTAAATACCTCGAGCTCATGAAAGAGAATCGTTCATGCTTGGGGTTGAATTTGTAATTAAATCTATGTGATGATTGAAATTGTATGGTTGTGCTGGAAAATGAGTTAATGTGTAAAAATGCTTGATTATCTTGTTGTGTAGAATATGAAATGTGGATGTATGACTTGATGAGATTGGACCGAAAGGTCAGGTACTATTATAGATTCGAATGGATGATACCTAGCCTCGTTTGTTGTACATGTTGTAGTAACTTTATCGTTGGATTGATGAATGTTATGACTTCAGGTTGTAAACTCACTCTGTTTTCTTGTCACCCATTTAGGTTCTCGGACTCGTTTGTTTGCGTGATCGGGGTGGTTGAATCATCCACGGCTGAAATCTTGTGGTATTGTTTTGTTGTTGAAGAACATTTGGCATGTATAGGCTATTATATTTTGTCGAATTGTGGGTTGTAAACTTTAAGCCATGTGAAAATGGCCTATGTGGTTAGTGGGATGCTAGAACCTATAACGAGTCTTAAAACTCTAATTTTGATAAGGTGGCCATAATTTGTGTCATGTATGATGGATGATTAAGGCCAAGGAAAGATTCATGAAATTGGCAAGTCTCTGCAGTAACTGTTGCGGACAGCAGCAGTGAGATGAGATTGAAAAATCACTAAAAATAGTAGAAGTAGAATTAAATAGTGATAAATTATGAAATTGAACCTTGATGAATCTATTTTTATGGACGAAACAAACGACCATATGAGCAGTATACTGAAATTATTAAAGTTCTCGTGAGACAGGGCCAGAACCGGGGTTTCCCTTTGAAAATTTAATAAATTATCCAGAAAATTAGGGTCATCCTTATATGTACAGATTCCATTTTGAGTCTAGTTTCATTAGAAACAAAAGGGACCAGTATTAAAGCCCTGTACAAGAGATATTCAAGTT
>NW_026440508.1:0-24413 GCF_025698485.1 Gossypium arboreum
TCGCGTCCAAACCGGCGATGGTGTCGGGTTTGTTACAATTTTTGTATCGAGCTACGGTTTAGTCGATTCTAGGACTATGATGTGTTTGGGGTCTCGCTAACATGCCATTAAATGATGAATTGATAGTGTGGTGATTTCGACAATTTGACTTTGTGTTTGTTTATAGCAATGGATCCATCCCAGAGCAATAGGGATGATGTGGAAGTGTGGCGCTGCTCCGAGGGACATGGCCGGAACTCTCAACCTATGGCCAACAATCCGAATGATTAGGCTATGCAAGCCTTTTATAGTGTGATGAATGATTGGTTTAACCAATACATTCGAACTAACATGTTCCTCAACCTCCATTCAACAAATGCAACCCCCCTACAATACCTCCGTGGCTGACCAAATAAGGTCAAGTAAGCCCCGATCGGAGGTTAAAACATGGGGCCCTTTGAATTTAAAGCTACGGATGATGGCGATGCCGAGCAAAATTTGAATTTTGGTTGGACAACACTTCAGAGTGCTCGATGAGCTATCTTGTACACGATGAGTGCTTAAAGTGTACCATCACTTTCTCGCGATTCGCCTACTATTGGTGGAGTACTTTGACCTGGTGCCTAGAGAGCAAGTGACTTGGGAGTTCTTTCAAACAGTTAGAAAAAAGTATATCGATCGATTCATCGACCAAAGCGAAAAATTTCTTGATCTTAAGCAAGGCTCTATGTGATTCACGACTCGACGAAATTTGTGGGCTCGTGCAGCGAGAATGCATTTCGTCCGAAGCTATTATTATGAACCGAGGATGGGTGAATGATGATATAAGGATGTTCGTTGGCATTCTCGAAATCGAGATTCGTAGTACTTGTTGAAGCGAGCTTGTAAGTCGAAGAGCTTAGAAAGGAGAAACAAAAGTTGATGTGGGGGAGAATTTGAAAAGGTCCTCGGGAAAGTCTCTTCCGAGCATCGAAGATTTGAGATGATGTGGCCGGTCTAAGGGACGGCTTTCTAGGCGAGATCGGCCCTGACCACACGAGTCACTTGATGCCCGATGGTGGAAATGATGTAGAGAGAGAGAGGTGCATTGTGGCAAATGGCATTGAGGGTTTGTGGGTTCGTGATCGCTCTGCTATAAGTGTGGATCGGTGACCACTTTATCAAGTGCCGGGTTGCTTGAACAAAATATAAGTCAAAGTGGAAACCGGGTGCTACCTTTGCCGGTGAGCCATCCGAATGCGGGCAATGCTAGTGGCGGTCGGAAGGAGATGCTACAACAAGACCGAGGCTCGTGCTCTGCTAGGACTTATGCCATCGGCCCTTGAGGATCTTGCCTCACCGGATGTTATTCTGGGTACTTTCACTCTTTCGATACTAATGTGATTGCTTTGATTGACCTGGTTCTACTCATTCTTATATATGTGAAACCTTAGCATCGATGAAGACTTTGCCTATTGAGTCTCTGAGTTTGTAATCGGTGTCAAACCCTTGGGTCGTTCGTGCTTGTCAACAAAGTGTGCAAGAAAAGTCCCTAGTATTAGAGGTTCTTATTTTCGCGGACTTGATGCTTTTGCCGTTCGATGAATTGGATGTTATTCTTGGTTTGGATTGGTTGACCATGCGATCGGTTGTAAATTGCAAAAGCAAGACTATCGAGTTGAGGTGCGTGAATAACGAGATAATTGGGTTGAGTCTGGACTTAAAGGGTTGCGGTATATATCAGCAATGTTGGCCGAAATATGTAAGAAAAGGTGCGGCGTACCTTGCGTATGTGCTCGATAACAAGTCGAAAAAACGAATCGTGCGATGGTTTGTGAATACGGACGTTTTCACTGAAGAATTGCGGGTTTACCACTGAGGAAATAGAGTTTGGCATCAATTGGTACACCACTCCAATTTTGATAGCTCGTGTCGTAATAACGGAATTAAAGGAGTTAAGCTCGGTTAGAATTGGTGGATAGAGGTTTCGCTCTTGAGTTTTCGCCTTGGGGTCGCCGGTGTTATTTGTGAAAAGAAGGATGGGACCATGAGGTTGTGCATCGACTATCGTCGACAATAAGCGCGATAAAGAACAAATATCCGTTACAGCGTATTGATGACTTGTTCGATCAATGAAGGAGCCTCGGTGTTCGAAAATAGATTTGAGATCGGGCTATTATCGATTCTTGAATTCAAGATTCGGACGTACCAAAGCGCCTTGAGCGAGATATGGTCACTATGAGTTCCTAATGATGCGTTTGGACTTACTAATGCCCTGCGGTATTTATGGATTTAATGAATCGGATCTTGGACCATATTTGGATCGGTTAGTAGTCGTGTTCATTGATGACATCTTGGTCTATTCAAGAAATGAGACCGAACATCTTTGAACACGAGGTTAGTCTTTGCAAATTCTACGGGATAAGCAATTATATGCTAAGTTCAGAAGTGTGAGTTACGGTTAAGAGGTTAGCTTCTTGGGGCATGTGATATACTGTATCGGGCATTAGATCGACCAGAACAAAATTTTAACCATATAGCTGGAAGCTTAGAAATATTCGGGGTTGAGACTTTTTGATTTGGCCGGTTATTCTTGACGATTTGTAAAGGTTTCTCAACGATATACGCCAATGAATGGCTACTCAAAAGAGCGTAAGGTTGAATGGTGGAGAAATGTCGAGAAAAGTTTGATCAATGAAAACTTATTTGACTAAAGCCCCAATTCTAGTGCAACCGAATCGGCAAAGAGTTTGTCATCTCGATGGCGCCTCCTACTTGGTTTAGGTTGTGTATTGATGCAAGAAGGTCGAGTTGTGGCCTGTCGTCGAGGCAATTAAAGCCACATGAGAAAAATTATCCGACCCATGATCTCGAAGCGGTCATCGTATTAGCCTTAAAGATTTGGCGACATTACTTATTTGGTGAGAAGTGCTATGTATTGGGATCACAAAGTCTCAAATATTTGATGTCTCAAAGAGACTTAAATCTGCGACAAAGATGATGGCTCGAGATTAAAGGATTATGAGTGGTCATTGACTATCACAGGAAAGGCGAATGTGGTTGCGGATGCCTTGAGTCGTAAATCATTATTAAGCTTCGAGCAATGAATGTGCACTTGTCTATTCGATCCGACAAGCGTGTTAGTAGCTGAATTGAAAGCCAAACCATTATTGATACATCAAATTTGTGAAGCTCGGAAGGTCGACGATGAGTTGGCTGCAAAGCGGGCGAGTGTGTTCGAACAAGGAATCGGAGTTTCGGATCGATGATGCGATTGTTTGAGGTTGAGTCGTCGTGTGTTCCAAAAATTGAACTTATTTCGATAATCTTGAGCGAAGCCCATTGTGCCGAATGGCGATCCACGGGAATGCGAAGATGTACACGATTTGAAGCGTCGGTTTTGGTGGCATGGTATGAAGCGAGACATCTCAGACTTTGTTTGAGGTGTTTAATATGTCAACAAGTGAAAGCGGAACATCAAGTGCCTTGAGTTACTTGACGATCCACGATGCAGTGGAAATGGGATCGAGTCACAATGGACTCGTATCGATTTGCGTTGTCGATTGAGTAAGAAGGATGCGATTTGGGTCGTTGTAGATAGATTGACTAAGTCGGCTCACTTCGTCCCGTGCGTCGGACTTTTCAATGGACAAACTAGCCGACTGTACGTTTCTCAGTTGTGAGATTACAGATACTGTGACAACCGAATTAGGGCCTAATCGGAATAGTGGTTTCGTGACCACAAATCGAGATAGAAATAATTGTTTTATAAATATTTTGGGGTTTATGATATGATTGCATGATTGTGTGAAAATTTCGTGATGAAATTCTATGCCTAAAGTGTTTAAATTGAAAGTAGGGACTAAATCGAATAAGTTGCAAAATTTGCATACTAGAAATTTTAGTATGAAATTGTTTTGAAATATTTATTAGGAGGTCTTAAATAGCAATTCTACCAATTTTAAGTTCATGGACAAATTTAGGACATGGAAGGAATTTTTGGAAAGTTTAGTAGTAAAGGGTATTTTAGTCATTTTGATATTAAATGAAATAAAATGGGAAAAATAACACAAAATAGTCATCTTCCCCATTTAGTTGCTGGAAACTTCACTCTCTCCATAGCTAGGGTTCTTCAACTTTCAAGCTCCATAGTAAGTGATTCTAAGCCCTTTTTAATGTTCTTTCGTTTTGGAATCCGGGCTTCGATTAAGCTTATGCTAGTAATAATTTAACCTAGGGTTCATATTTGGAAAAATACCCATAAATTGAAATTTGTTATTTTGATGTTTTATGATAGAATATGAGGTTTTAAATTGTGTTAAATAATTTGTGCTACTCGGTTTTAAGTGAAAGCAGTAAAGCGGCATAATCTAAAAATACCTAATGTTCATAACTATATGATAGAGTAGAATTTGATGTTGTTGTAGAAGAAAATATTCAGCATATCATAAAACATAAGAATAAGGGCTGAAATTAAATTCCAGAGCCTAGGGGCAAAATTGTAATTTTGTAAAAGTTAGGGGCAAAATGTAATTTTTCTACAATGTGATTTTGGATTAAAAAATATTGAGTATTAAATGAGCTAAATGTGTTATTATAGATCAAGAAAGGGGGTGACCTCGAGCAGGGGAAAGAAAAAGTTTTGGACTAAATTGCAAAATTTCCATATTTTGCAAAAAGGTTAATTATGTAAATATTACAATAATTTCATGTACATTCTTATATTTCAGCCTATTATATAAATATACTAGCTGATGTTAAAATATAAATTGACTATGGGAAGAATGGAAATAAATTAGAGAGAGATCCGGTTGAACATTGGGAGATCAGAATGAAATAGAGGGCGTAGCTAGGTCACATGTTGATCTTTGAGTGCACATTGTACAAGAAACTTCGGACACCCTTTAGCTAGGTCACATCGTGATGAGGATGTATCCCATGTAGACAAGAGAGCCGTGAAAAGATAAATGTAGCTAGGTTGCATCGTGATTCCAAGTGAAGGACACCATGTAGACAAGAGGCTCGTGAAAGATAAATGGCTAGGTGCATCGTGATTCCAAGTGAAGGACACCATGTAGACAAGAGCTCTGAGACAAATCCTAAGGTCCATGGTGGTACTAAGTGTTCCCCATGTGTACAAGAGGAAACTAAATGAAATATGATGGTGGGGGTGTCTTTGAAACCGTTAAATATAGGATTGATCCGAATTGTTCAGCGGGATGGTTTTGTGGTGACATTGTGGTTTGGACCTACACTTATAGTGAATGAAATGTGGTGAAAATGAATTGTGGCATATACATATATACGATAAAATGAGGTTAGCATAAAGAATGTGTGAAAGAGTGAAATTAGTATTAAAACTGTTTTTAGATGGCAGCAGTGACGTGATTTTGAAAAATCACCAAAAATAGGAGGAATATAATTAGAGGTTGAATGAGATGTGAAATTAAAGCTTAATGAGTCTACTTTCATATAAAAGAAAGGGCAACAAAGGAATTCTATATTTTGAGATATTTACAATTGTAACTGACTTGCTCAGGATGAATACGTGATCCCCTGTTTCCACTTAGAAAATCATTAAAAATTGTACAAAACAAACTAAAAATATAGTTTACATGCCTAAATTCCTTATTGAGACTAGTTTTAAATACAACAGACTTCAGGGTTGTTTGAGTTATGTACTGAGAGAAATTCAATTCGTAGTGGACAGAGGTCAGGCCAGTCGAGCTGTGTAACAGGAAACTTTAACTAATAAACTGTACTAATCTGCTGAACCAAAAATTATAAAAAATTTGAAGAAGCTTTATGAGTCTAGATTCAGGGAAATTTTACGGATATGAATTTCAGTTTTGTAACTCGAGTTATGATTTATTTAGTGAATATGACCAAGCGAGAAAGCTTAATCGAAGTGGAATAAGTAGTGAAGTTAAAGTAGACATACTTGAATTGTTGTGTAAACATGTTAGATTCTTAAATTAGTATTTACATACTACTTACTAAGCTATAAACACTTCGTTTTCTCTCTTTTTGTCTTATAGTGTTCTCCGCTTGCTTTCGAGGTCAAGGATCGTGAAGATCTACCCGCTATCATACTTTGGGAATTTGAACTAAATGTTTTGAATTATGGCATGTATAGTAGGCAAAAATTATTTTGTTATGTGTCATATTTGTCTAGGTTTAAAATATTAATTCTGATTACTTTCGACCAGTTACTTTGTACAAGCCATAAAAAGTTGGCTAATATTGTTCAAGATATATGTTATCGATGCATTATCAAATGGGATGACATATTTCTATCTTGGTATATGTTATGTTAAGTAATACCTTGTATCTGTTAAAGTGAGTTGGGTAAGGGTTACATTTAGTGGTATCGAGCTATGGTTTAGTCGGTTCTCGGACTAATAAAGTGTGTGTAAAATCTAGCTATACATGCCATAAAAATATTGTGATAGTGTGGTGACTCTGATTATTCTAAAGCTTGTTTTATTTTAATATAGTAATGGATCCGAAGGAAGCTGCGGTGATGATCTTTGCTAATAATCTTGGCTCACTTTAAGGGAAGCCTATGGAAAAATAGAACGAGACATTGGGACAAGGAGATGAGGCTGGGGCGCCTTTCTCCAAATGATGAACAATTGGTATCTTGAATTTATTGAGCAAATCCAAATGCTCAACCTCCTCCACCCCCTCCATACCTCGGGCGATTCTGGTGGCTCAAGGTATAAATTTGGTAAGAATGAACAAGCCTCCGGTTGACAAGATTGAAAACAAGGGTAGAAGAGTTTAGAGCAAAGGTTGATGATGATCGAGAAAGCGGAATTAAGGCGAAAATTCTACCCGTGTATTTGATGAGCTCTCATGTACACTGAGGAATGCTTAAAGTGTCTTGTATCACTTTTGGAGATTGACCTACCAAGGTGGAAGACTTTGGTTCGATGGTGCCAAAAAAAAAGTTACTTAGGTTTCTTCCAAAAGAATTTAGAAAAAATACATAAGTCGGTTTATTGATCAAAAGCGGAAGGAGTTCCTTGAATTGAAGCAAGGAAAAATTCATCAGAGTATGAGCCAATTTGTAAGACTGGAAGTATGCCCGGGAATGTGTGTCCCCAAAGGCCATTATTGTAGAAGATTTGAAGATGGGCTGAATGAGGACATTAAAGTGTTTGTAGGATTTTGGAGTTGAAAGAATTTGTAGTATTGGTTGATCGAGCTCTTAAATGAAGAATTGAACAAAGAAAGAAGAAAAATGCTAGAGGCTGAGATGTCGAAAAAGAGCAGATAAGTAAGCCATTTCAATCTCAACCAAAGAGGTCCAAAGAGACAAACCCTCGAATAGCAGTTTCAATTGGGGATTTACAGAGATGGTGGTAGAGCATATTGGGTCTAAAGCTCAAGCTACTTGGGTGGCAAGTGTGGGTAATGTCGACCTAGAAAAGAGTGTCGACAATGTGGCGAGCAACATTATGGTGAGTGTTGGGGGCCGGCGGAGCTTGTTTGAGTCTAGTTTCTGAGCATTTTATTAGAAAGGTCCGGAAAGGTTAAAGAAGAAAGATTTGAGTGTTAGCGAATACCCCGCTAGTGAGGTAGACCAGAAAATCTTGGAGGTGGGACTAGTAGTAAAGGTGATGAAAGATTTAACAGCAAGATCGGAACTAGAGCACTGCTAGGCTTATGCTATCGTCTTTCGGAAGATGCATCATCTCCGATGTCATTCTTGGTACATTTTCTCTTTATGATACTATTGTTATTGCATTGATTGATCCCGGGTCCACCCATTCCTATATTTGCATGAATTTAGTATCCAATAAAAAGTTGCTGTTGAATTTTGAGTTTCGATTAAAGTGTCGAACCCCAGGCCAATATGTGCTAGTTGACAAGGTTTGCAAAATTGCCCATTAATGATTCAAGGTCCTTTTTTCGGCCAACTTGATCTTGTTACCATTTGGTGAGTTTGGCGTTATCTTGGGAATGGGTGGTTAACATTGTATGATGCTAAGGTAGATTGTAAACAAAAGACACTAGAGTTAAAATGTGAAAATGGAGCGGGGTTGAAACAGACCAATCAAATAAATTGCCTATGGTGATTTCGCACATGTTCCCGAAATACATGAGAAAAGGTTGTGAAGCTTATAAAGGCTTATGTAATGAATGTTGAGATGTCTCAAGAAATTTGAATCAATACCTATAGTCTGAGTTTCGGATGTATTTCCGGAGGGTTGCAGGTTGCCTCCAAGCGAGAGATAGATTTTGCCATTGATTTGTTCTTGGGGTCTTGCCGATCTCGATTGCTCCATATAGAATGGCTCCATTGAATTAAAAATTGAAGGCTCGATTCCGGAGTTAGGACAAAGGTTTGTGAGGCCGGTTTCTCTCCGGGTGCTCTGTATTATTAGTAAAGAAGAAGGATGGTTCAATGAGACTTTGCATTGATTAAAATCGACAATAAGGTGACTATAAAGAACAAGTACCCATTCAGGATTGATGATTTATTCGATGGTTAAAGGGGCCCGATGTTTTCAAAGATTGATTTGAGGTCGGTTTACTATCTTTGAGAGTTAAGTCGGATGTGCAAAACCTTTAGGACAAGGTATGGACATTATGAGTTTACGGTGATGCCTTTTGGTTTAACAAATGCTCCACCATATTTATGGACTTAATGAATCGGATTTTCGGCCATATTTGGATAAGTTTGTAGTAGTGTTTATAGATGACATTTTAATTTATTCTCGAGATGAGTTTGAACATGCGAACACTTGAGAACTATATTGCGAGATCTTGAGAGAAAGAAATTGTTTGCCAAGTTTAGTAAAGTGAGTTACGGCTCGTGAAGTCGGATTTTTGGAGCATATAGTTTGGTGATGGTATTGGTGGATCCAAGCAAGATTTCTGCGATCGTTGATTGAAACCGCAAGAATATATCGAGGTTAGAAGCTTTTAGGCTTGGCGGTATTATAGGCGTTTTGTTGAAGGATTTTCGATAATTGCCTCTCTATGACTAAATTGTTGCGAGAAGAATGTTAAGTTTGAATGGTGATAAATGTCACGAGTTTTGAAAAGTTGAAAGCACGATTAGTGAAGCACCAATTTTAGTACTGACTGAGTCGGAAAGGAGTTAAGTAATTTATAGTGATGCATCATTGAGGCCTTGGATGTGTGTTGATGCAAGAGGGCAAAGTAGTAGCTTATGCTTGGCGTTAAAACGCATGAGAAGAACTATCCTACACATGATTTGGGCGGCATTGTTGTTTTGCCTTGAAGATTTGGCGACATTATTTATACGGTGAAAAATGCGAATTTTTACTGATCACAAAAGTTTGAAGTACTTGATGAATCAAAAGGACCTAAATTTGCGATAGCGAAGATGGCTTGAATTATTAAAGGATTATGATCTAGTGATTGATTATCATCAGGAAAAGCAAATGTATTCTTGGCCTTGAAGCGAAAATTTCTTTTCACTTTGAGAGCCATGAACAGGGTTAGCATTGTCGATGTGGGTCAATTTTAGCGAGAGATGAGAGCTAAACCGTTATTTCTCCAGTTGATTTGTGATGCTCAAAAGAATGATAGTGAGTTGCGGATCAAGAGAACTCAATGCGAATCGAGTTATGACTCAGTTTGAGTTGGACGGATAGTATTTGATGTTTAGAGCAGAATATGTGTCTTGAAAAATGATAAATTGATTGAAAATATTACATGAGGCGCCAATGGCTGTTTATCAGTTCACCGTAGCACAAAAATGTATAATGATTTAAAGAAGGTATTGGTGGCGGTATGAAAAGGACATTTCGAATTTGTAACTAAGTGTTTGATCATCAACAAGTAAAAAGTGAACATCAAGTACCTTGAGGATTACTTCAGCGGTAATGGTGCAGAGTGGAAATGGGACAAGATTACCATGGATTTTGTAACGGTTTGCCTTTAACTCCTAAAAGAAGGATCTTTGTTTGGGTAGTGGTTGATAGATTAACAAAGTCACCACTTTATACGATGCGTACCGATTACTCACTTGATAAATTAGCGAATTATATATTGCTGAAATTGTGAAGTTGCACGGAGTACCTATGTCTATAATATCAGATAGAGATCCAAGATTTACCTCGAGATTTTGGAAAAAGTTACAAGAAGCTTTGGGTACAAAATTGAACTTTAGTCGCATTTCATCCACAAACAGATGGTCAAATGGAAAGAGTAATCCGGTACTCGAAGATATGCTTAGATCTTGTGTTTTAGAATTTGGAGGTAGTTGGGAGAAATATCTATCTTTGATTGAGTTTGCCTACAATAACAGATTATCAATCAAGTATACAAATGGCACCGTCTGAAGCCTTATATGGTCGTAAGTGTGGACTCCTTTATATTGGACCGAGCTTAGTGAAAGCAGATTCACGGAGTTGATCTAGTTAAAGAACCGAGAGAAAATAAAAGTAATTGGATTGCTTGAAAGCGCTTCGATCGACAAAAGTCATATCGATTTAAAAGAAAAGAGATTGAATTTCAAGTGGGTGATAAAGTGTTCTTGAAGGTGTCACCATGGAAAAAGATTACGAGATTTAGTCGAAAAGGCAAGTTGAGTCCGCGTTTTATTGGGCCGTCAGATTCTTGAGAAATTGGACGATGGCATATCGGTTGGCCTTACGGCAGAGTTAGAAAAGATTCATAACGTGTTTCATGTATCAATGTTGACGTTATCGTTACGATCCTTCACATGTGATTCCCCAACGAAATTGAGATTGATCGGATATGACCTATGAGGAGGAACCAATAAAGATTTTGGCTCGAGAAGTTAAGCAGTTAAGAAACAAAAGTATAGCCTTAGTGAAAGTATTGTGGCACAGACATGGGATAGAAGAGCTACGTGGGAACTGAGGAAGCTATGAGGAAGCAGATACCCAAACCTCTTTAGGTAAGATTTTGGACGAAAATCTCTAAAGGGAGAATTGTGACAACCGAATTAGGGCCTAATCGGAATAGTGGTTTCGTGACCACAAATCCGAGATAGAAATAATTGTTTTATAAATATTTTGGGGTTTATGATATGATTGCATGATTGTGTGAAAATTTCGTGATGAAATTCTATGCCTAAAGTGTTTAAATTGAAAGTAGGACTAAATCAATAAGTTGCAAAATTTGCATACTAGAAATTTTAGTATGAAATTGTTTTGAAATATTTATTAGGAGGTCTTAAATAGCAATTCTACCAATTTTAAGTTCATGGACAAATTTAGGACATGGAAGGAATTTTGGAAAGTTTAGTAGTAAGGGTATTTTAGTCATTTTGATATTAAATGAAATAAAATGGGAAAAATAACACAAAATAGTCATCTTCCCATTTAGTTGCTGCGAAACTTCACTCTCTCCATAGCTAGGATTCTTCAACTTTCAAGCTCCATAGTAAGTGATTCTAAGCCCGTTTTTAATGTTCTTTACGTTTTGGAATCCGGAAGCTCGATTAAGCTTATGCTAGTAATAATTTAACCTAGGGTTCATATTTGGAAAAATACCCATAGTGAAATTTGTGTATTTTGATGTTTTATGATAGAATATGAGGTTTTAAATTGTGTTAAATAATTTGTGCTACTCGGTTTTAAGTGAAAGCAGTAAAAGCAGATAATCGGTAAAAATACCTAATGTTCATAACTATATGATAGAGTGGGAATTTGATGTTGTTGTAGAAGAGAAAAATGTTCAGCATATCATAAAACATAAGAATAAGGGCTGAAATTAAATTCCGAGCCTAGGGGCAAAATTGTAATTTTGTAAAAGTTAGGGGCAAAATGTAATTTTCTACAATGTGATTTTTGGATTGAAATAAATAGTATGAGTATTAAATGAGCTAAATGTGTTATTATAGATCAAGAAAGGCGAGGCCGACCTCGAGCAGGGAAAGAAAAAGTTTTGGACTAAATTGCAAAATTTCCATATTTTGCACCAAGGTAAGTTGTATGTAAATATTACAATAATTTCATGTACATTCTTATATTTCAGCCTATTATATAAATATACTAGCTGATGTTAAAATATAAATTGACTATGGGAAGAATGGAAATAAATCGAGAGAGAATCCGGTTGAACAGATCGAATGAAATAGAGGGCGTAGCTAGGTCACATGTATGATCTTGAGTGCACATCATGTGTACAAAAGCTCTGAGACACCCTGTAGTAGCTAGGTCACATGCGTGATCGAGATGTATCCCATGTAGACAAGAGAGCTACGTGAAAGATAAATGTAGCTAGGTGCATGCGTGATTCCAAGTGAAGGACACCATGTAGACAAGAGAGCTACGTGAAAGATAAATGTAGCTAGGTCATGCGTGATTCCAAGTGAAGGACACCATGTAGACAAGAGAGCTGAGACAAATCGGCTGGGTCGCATGAGTGGTACTAAGTGTTCCCCATGTGTACAAAGAGGAGAACTAAATGAAGTATGATGGTGAAGTGTCTTGAAACCGTTAAATATCGAGGATTGATCCGAATTGTTCAGCGGGATGGTTTTGTGGTGACATTGTGGTTTGGACCTACACTTATAGTGAATGAAATGTGGTGAAAATGAATTGTGGCATATACATATATCGATAAAATGAGGTTAGCATAAAGAATGTGTGAAAGAGTGAAATTAGTATTAAAACTGTTTTAGATGGCAGCAGTGACGTGATTTTGAAAAATCACCAAAAATAGGAGGAATATAATTAGAGGTTGAATGAGATGTGAAATTAAAGCTTAATGAGTCTACTTTCATATAAAAGAAGCAGGGCAAGCAAAGGAATTCTATATTTTGAGATATTTACAATTGTAACTGACTTGCTCAGGATGAATACGTGATCCCCTGTTTCCACTTAGAAAAATCATTAAAAATTGTACAAAGCAAACTAAGAAATATAGTTTACATGCCTAAATTCCTTATTGAGACTAGTTTTAAATACAACAGACTTCAGGGTTGTTTGAGTTATGTACTGAGAGAAATTCAATTCGTAGTGGACAGAGGTCAGGCCAGTCGAGCTGTGTAACAGGGAAACTTTAACTAATAAACTGTACTAATCTGCTGAACCAAAATTATAAAAAATTTGCAAGAGCTTTATGAGTCTAGATTCAGGGAAATTTTACGGATATGAATTTCGAGTTTTGTAACTCGAGTTATGATTTATTTAGTGAATATGACACAGGAGACAAGCAATCGAAGTGGAATAAGTAGTGAAGTTAAAGTAGACATACTTGAATTGTTGTGTAAACATGTTAGATTCTTAAATTAGTATTTACATACTACTTACTAAGCTATAAGCTTACCGTTTCTCTTTTTGTCTTATAGTGTTCTCCACTTGCTCAAGTCAAGGATCGTGAATCTACCGCACTATCATACTTTGGGGTATTTGAACTAAATGTTTTGAATTATGGCATGTATAGTAGGCAAAAATTATTTTGTTATGTGTCATATTTGTCTAGGTTTAAAATATTAGTTCTGATACTAAACCGATTACTTTGTACAAGCCATAAAAGTTGGCTAATATTGTTCAAGATATATGTTATACGATGCATTATCAAATGGGATGACATATTTCTATCTTGGTATATGTTATGTTCGTAATACCTTGTATCCTGTTACTGATGGGGTAAGGGTGTTACATTTAGTGTATCGAGCTATGGTTTAGTCGGTTCTCGGACTAATAAAGTGTGTGTAAAAGTCTAGCTATACATGCCATAAAAATATTGTGATAGTGTGGTGACTCTGATTATTCTAAACTGTGTTTTATTTTAATATAGTAATGGATCCACGAAGGGCTGCGGTGATGATCTTGCTAAGTTGCCGGCTCCCTTTAGGGACCGCGCTATGGAAAATAGACCGAGACATTGGGACAAGGAGATGAGGCTCGGGCGCCTTTCTCCAAATGATGAACAATTGGTATCTTGAATTTATTGAGCAAATCCAAATGCTCAACCTCCTCCACCCCTCCTATACCTCGGGCGATTCTGTGCTGCTCAAGGTATAAATTTGGTAAGAATGAACAAGCCTCCGGTTGACAAGATTAAAACAAGGGGCAAAGAGTTTAGAGCAAAGGTTGATGATGATCTGAGAAAGCGGAATTCGGCTTGAAAATTCTACCCGTGTATTTGATGAGCTCTCATGTACACCGAGGAATGCTTAAAGTGTCTTGTATCACTTTTGAGAGATTTGGCCTACCTGGTGGAAGACATTGGTTGCATGGTGCCAAAAGAAAAAGTTACTTGGGATTTCTTCAAGAAGAATTTAGAAAAAATACATAAGTCAGGATTTATTGATCAAAAGCGGAAGGAGTTCCTTGAATTGAAGCAAGGAAAAATGTCATCAGAGTATGAGCAATTTGTAAGACTGGAAGTATGCCGGGAATGTGTGTCCACGAGGCCATTATGTGTAGAAGATTTGAAGATGGGCTGAATGAGGACATTAAAGTGTTTGTAGGGATTTTGGAGTTGAAAGAATTTGTAGTATTGGTTGATCGAGCTCTTAAAGCAAGAATTGAACAAAGAAAGAAGAAAAGGCCTATTGAGGCTCGAGATGTCGGAAAAACAGATAAGTAAGCCATTTCAATCTCAACCAAAGAGGTCCAAAGAGACAAACCCTCGAATGCCAGTTTCAATTGGGGATTTACAGAGATCGTGGTAGAGCATATTCGGGTCTAAAGCTCAAGCTACTTGGTGGCAATGTGGGTAATGTGCGACCTAGAAAGCAGGTGTGCAATGTGGGCAACATTATGGTGAGTGTTGGGGGACCAAGCGAGCTTGTTTAGTCTGAGTTCTCATGAGCATTTTATTAGAGTGTCAGGAGAAGGTTAAAGAAGAAAGATTTGAGTGTTAGGCAGAATACCGCTAGTAGAGGTAGACCACCGAGAATCTGGAGGTGGGACTAGTAGTAGAAGCTGTGATGAAAGATTTAACGGCAAGATCGGAAGCTAGAGCACTCTAAGCTTATGCTATCGTGTTCGAGAAGATGCATCATCTCCGATGTCATTCTTGGTACATTTTCTCTTTATGATACTATTGTTATTGCATTGATTGATCCGGGTCCACCCATTCCTATATTTGCATGAATTTAGTATCCAATAAAAGTTGCTGTTGAATTCTTGAGTTTGATTAAAGTGTCGAACCCCTTAGGCCAATATGTGCTAGTTGACAAGGTTTGCAAGAATTGCCCATTAATGATTCAAGGTCCTTGTTTTCCGGCCAACTTGATCTTGTTACCATTTGGTGAGTTTGCGTTATCTTGGGAATGGATGGTTAACATTGTATGATGCTAAGGTAGATTGTAAACAAAAGACACTAGAGTTAAAATGTGAAAATGGAGAAATTCGTGGGTTGAAGCAGACGAATCAAATAAATTGCCTATGGTGATTTAGCACATGTACACGAAATACATGAGAAAGGGTGTGAAGCTTATGCTTATGTAATGAATGTTGAGATGTCTCAACTGAAATTTGAATCAGTACCTATAGTCTTGAGTTTCGGATGTATTTCGGAGGAGTTGCGGTTGCCTCCAAAGCAGAGATAGATTTTGCCATTGATTTGTTGCGTCTTCCGATCTCGATTGCTCCATATAGAATGGCTCATTGAATTAAAAGAATTGAAGGCTCGATTCGAGGAGTTAACGGACAAGGTTTGTGAGACCGAGTTTCTCTCCCAGGGTGCCTCTGTATTATTAAAGAAGAAGGATGGTTCAATGAGACTTTGCATTGATTCCGTCGACAATAAGGTGACTATAAAGAACAAGTACCCATTGCGAGGATTGATGATTTATTCGATCGGTTAAAGGGGCCGGTGTTTTCAAAGATTGATTTGAGGTCCGGTTACTATCAATTTGAGAGTTAAGGAGTCGGATGTCGAAAACCGCCTTTAGGACAAGGTATGGACATTATGAGTTTCGGTGATGCCTTTTGGTTTAACAAATGCTCAGCCATATTTATGGACTTAATGAATCGGATTTTCCGGCCATATTTGGATAAGTTTGTAGTAGTGTTTATAGATGACATTTTAATTTATTCTCGAGATGAGTTTGAACATGCGAACACTTGAGAACTATATTGCGAGATCTTGAGAGAAAAGAAATTGTTTGCCAAGTTTAGTAAAAGTGAGTTCGGCCGTGAAGTCGGATTTTTGGGGCATATAGTTTCGGTGATGGTATTGGTGGATCCAAGCAAGATTTCTGCGATCGTTGATTGGAAACCGAAGAATGTATCTGAGGTTAGAAGCTTTTAGGCTTGGCGGGTATTATAAGCGTTTTGTTGAAGGATTTTCGATAATTGCCTCTCCTATGACTAAATTGTTGCGAGAAGAATGTTAAGTTTGAATGGATGATAAATGTCAACGAGTTTTGAAAAGTTGAAAGCACGATTGTGAAGCACCAATTTTAGTCAACTGAGTCGGGAAAGGAGTTCGTAATTTATAGTGATGCATCATTGGAGGCCTTGGATGTGTGTTGATGCAAGAGGGCAAAGTAGTAGCTTATGCTTGGAGTTAAAACCGCATGAGAAGAACTATCCTAACATGATTTGGGCGGCATTTGTTTTGCCTTGAAGATTTGGCGACATTATTTATCAGTGAAAAATGCAATTTTCTTGATCACAAAGTTTGAAGTACTTGATGAATCAAAAGGACCTAAATTTGCGATAGCGAAGATGGCAATTATTAAAGGATTATGATCTAGTGATTGATTATCATCGGGAAAAGCAAATGTATTCGGCCTTGACGAAAATTTCTTTTCACTTTGGAGCCATGAACAGGGGTTAGCATTGTCGATGGCGGTCAATTTTAGCGAGAGATGAGAGCTAAACCGTTATTTCCATTGATTTGTGATGCTCAAAGAATGATAGTGAGTTGCGGATCAAGAGAACTCAATGCGAATCGAGTTATGACTGATTTTGAGTTGGACGGATGTATTTGATGTTTAGACAGAATATGTGTCGAAAATGATAAATTGATTGAAAAATATTACATGAGGCGCTAATGGTATTTATCAGTTCACCACAGTAGCACAAAATGTATAATGATTTAAAGAAGGCATTTGGTGGCGGTATGAAAAGGACATTTAAATTTGTAACTAAGTGTTTGATCATCAACAAGTAAAAGTTGAACATCAAGTACCTTGAGGATTACTTCAACCGGTAATGGTGCCGAGTGGAAATGGGACAAGATTACCATGGATTTTGTAACGGTTTGCCTTTAACTCCTAAAAGAAGGATCTTTGTTTGGGTAGTGGTTGATAGATTAACAAAGTCAGCCCACTTTATACCGTCGTGCGATTACTCACTTGATAAATTAGCGAATTATATATTGCTGAAATTGTGAAGTTGCAGGTACCTATGTCTATAATATCGGATAGAGATCCAAGATTTACCTCGAGATTTTGGAAAAAGTTACAAGAAGCTTTGGGTACAAAATTGAACTTTAGTACGCATTTCATCCACAAGCAGATGGTCAAATGGAAAGAGTAATCCGGTACTCGAAGATATGCTTAGATCTTTGTGTTTTAGAATTTGGAGGTAGTTGGAGAAATATCTATCTTTGATTGAGTTTGCCTACAATAACAGTTATCAATCAAGTATACAAATGGCACGTCTGAAGCCTTATATGGTCGTAAGTTTGGACTCCTTTATATTGGACCGAGCTTAGTGAGAAACAGATTCACGGAGTTGATCTAGTTAAAGAAACCGAAGAAAATAAAGTAATTCGGGATTGCTTGAAAGCTTCAGATCGACAAAAGTCATATCGATTTAAAAGAAAAGATTGAATTTCAAGTGGGTGATAAAGTGTTCTTGAAGGTGTCACCATGGAAAAGATTACGAGATTTAGTCGAAAAGGCAAGTTGAGTCCGCGTTTTATTGGGCGTCTGAGATTCTGAAGAATTGGACCGATGGCATATCGGTTGGCCTTACCGTGGAGTTAGAAAAGATTCATAACGTGTTTCATGTATCAATGTTGCGACGTTATCGTTCGATCCTTCACATGTGATTCCCCACGAAATTGAGATTCGATCGGATATGACCTATGAGGAGGAACCAATAAAGATTTTGGCTCGAAGTTAACAGTTAAGAAACAAAAGTATAGCCTTAGTGAAAGTATTGTGCACGAGACATGGGATAGAAGAGGCTACGTGGGAACTGAGGAAGCTATGAAGCAGTACCCAAACCTCTTTCTGGTAAGATTTTGGGCGAAAATCTCTAAAGGGAGAATTGTGACAACCGAATTAGGGCCTAATCGAATAGTGGTTTCGTGACCACAAATCCGAGATAGAAATAATTGTTTATAAATATTTTGGGGTTTATGATATGATTGCATGATTGTGTGAAAATTTATGATGAAATTCTATGCCTAAAGTGTTTAAATTGAAAGTAGGGACTAAATCGAATAAGTTGCAAAATTTGCATACTAGAAATTTTAGTATGAAATTGTTTTGAAATATTTATTAGGAGGTCTTAAATAGCAATTCTACCAATTTTAAGTTCATGGACAAATTTAGGACATGGAAGGAATTTTGGAAAGTTTAGTAGTAAGGGTATTTTAGTCATTTTGATATTAAATGAAATAAAATGGGAAAAATAACACAAAATAGTCATCTTCCCATTTAGTTGCTGCGAAACTTCACTCTCTCCATAGCTAGGATTCTTCAACTTTCAAGCTCCATAGTAAGTGATTCTAAGCCCGTTTTAATGTTCTTTACGTTTTGGAATCCGGAAGCTCGATTAAGCTTATGCTAGTAATAATTTAACCTAGGGTTCATATTTGGAAAAATACCCATAGGTGAAATTTGTGTATTTTGATGTTTTATGATAGAATATGAGGTTTTAAATTGTGTTAAATAATTTGTGCTACTCGGTTTTAAGTGAAAGCAGTAAAGCAGCATAATCGGTAAAAATACCTAATGTTCATAACTATATGATAGAGTAGAATTTGATGTTGTTGTAGAAGAGAAAATGTTCAGCATATCATAAAACATAAGAATAAGGGCTGAAATTAAATTCCGAGCCTAGGGGCAAAATTGTAATTTTGTAAAAGTTAGGGGCAAAATGTAATTTTTCTACAATGTGATTTTTGGATTGAAATAAATAGTATGAGTATTAAATGAGCTAAATGTGTTATTATAGATCAAGAAAGGCGGAGGCCGACCTCGAGCAGGGAAAGAAAAGTTTTGGACTAAATTGCAAAATTTCCATATTTTGCACCAAGGTAAGTTGTATGTAAATATTACAATAATTTCATGTACATTCTTATATTTCAGCCTATTATATAAATATACTAGCTGATGTTAAAATATAAATTGACTATGGGAAGAATGGAAATAAATAAGAGAGATCCGGTTGAACATTGGAGAGAATGAAAATAGAGGGGCGGCTAGGTCACATGTATGATCTTGAGTGCACATCATTTACAAAAAGCTACGAGACACCCTGTAGTAGCTAGGTCACATCGTGATCGAGATGTATCCCATGTAGACAAAGAGCTACGTGAAAGATAAATGTAGCTAGGTTCGCATCGTGATTCCAAGTGAAGGACACCATGTAGACAAGAGAGGCTACGTGAAAGATAAATGTAGCTAGGTCGCATGCGTGATTCCAAGTGAAGGACACCATGTAGACAAGAGAGGCTGAGACAAATCGGCTAGGTCGCATGAGTGGTACTAAGTGTTCCCCATGTGTACAAGAAGGCAAACTAAATGAAATATGATGGTGGGGGGTGTCTTGAAGCAGTTAAATATCGAGGATTGATCCAATTGTTCAAAGGATGGTTTTGTGGTGACATTGTGGTTTGGACCTACACTTATAGTGAATGAAATGTGGTGAAAATGAATTGTGGCATATACATATACGATAAAATGAGGTTAGCATAAAGAATGTGGAAAGAGTGAAATTAGTATTAAAACTGTTTTAGATGGGCAGTGACGTGATTTTGAAAAACCAAAAATAGGAGGAATATAATTAGAGGTTGAATGAGATGTGAAATTAAAGCTTAATGAGTCTACTTTCATATAAAAGAAGCAGGGAAGCAAAAATTCTATATTTTGAGATATTTACAATTGTAACTGACTTGCTCAGGATGAATACGTGATCCCTGTTTCCACTTAGAAAAATCATTAAAAATTGTACAAAGCAAACTAAAAATATAGTTTACATGCCTTTCCTT
Organism: Gossypium arboreum; assembly: GCF_025698485.1. Classification (NCBI taxonomy): domain Eukaryota; kingdom Viridiplantae; phylum Streptophyta; class Magnoliopsida; order Malvales; family Malvaceae; genus Gossypium; species Gossypium arboreum. Next base: position 20,101 of record NW_026440508.1, read on the forward strand.
ATTGAGACTAGTTTTAAATACAACAGACTTCAGGGTTGTTTGAGTTATGTACTGAGAGAAAATTCAATTCGTAGTGGACAGAGGTCAGGCCAGTCAGCTGTGTAACAGGAAACTTTAACTAATAAACTGTACTAATCTGCTGAACCAAAAATTATAAAAAATTTGCAAGAAGCTTTATGAGTCTAGATTCAGGGAAATTTTACGGATATGAATTTCGAGTTTTGTAACTCGAGTTATGATTTATTTAGTGAATATGACACAGGAGACAATTAAAAGTGGAATAAGTAGTGAAGTTAAAGTAGACATACTTGAATTGTTGTGTAAACATGTTAGATTCTTAAATTAGTATTTACATACTTTACTAATATAAACACCGTTTTCTCTCTTTTGTCTTATAGTGTTCTCCGCTTGAGGTCAAGGATCGTGAAGATCTACCCCATATCATACTTTGGGGTATTTGAACTAAATGTTTTGAATTATGGCATGTATAGTAGGCAAAAATTATTTTGTTATGTGTCATATTTGTCTAGGTTTAAAATATTAGTTCTGATACTCGACCGATTACTTTGTACAAGCCATAAAAGTTGGCTAATATTGTTCAAGATATATGTTATCGATGCATTATCAAATGGGATGACATATTTCTATCTTTATATGTTATGTTGGTAATACCTTGTATCTTTGGCGGTAGGGTAAGGGTTTCGTACCTATTTCCATCGTGTCGGATAGAGATCCGAGATTTACCTTGATTTTGGAAAAAGTTGCAAGAAGCTTTGGGTACTAAGTTGCATTTCAAGCCTTTCACCCCAAACCGATGGTCAATCCGGCGGATAATTGGATATTGAGGATATGTTGAGATGTTTGCATCCCGAGTTCGGTGGTTCATGGGGCAGTTACGCCTTTGATTGAATTCCAACAACACTTTCAATCAAGTATTAAGATGGCACCCTATGAGGCTTTTGCATTGGTAAATGTCCTACACCATTGTTTTGGAGAGCTGAAAAGCAAAATTTTTCGGTGGATTTGATTAGAGATCTTGAGCAGAAAGTGAAAGTAATCCGTGAAAGTCCGAAGATAGCCTCGATCGTCGGGTAAATCGCGGATCTGGGCGTAAAGACATCGAGCATCGGTGGGAGATAAAGTGTTTCCAAAGGTTTCACCTTGGAAAAAGATACTCGATTAAGGTAAGGGCAAGTTGAGCTGAGGTTCATTGGGCCATATGAGATATCCGGGAGTCGGTCCGGTGGCATATCGTCGATTTGCCCCGAACTCGAAAAAGATTCAATGTCTTTCATGTTTCGATGCTTGACGCTATAGATCCCGATCCACGGTGAAGTCCATCGGAGGTTGAAATTCAAAATAATGAGTTATGAGGAAGAACCGATTCATCCTATCACGTGAAGTGAAAGGTTTGCAAAACAAGGGGTTCCGCTAGGAAAGTGTTATGGCTCAAACACGGGATAGAAGAAGCTACTTGAAACCGAGAACTCTATGAAAGCGATACCCAACCCTATTTACCGGTAAGATTTTGGGGACGAAAATTTCTTAAGTGGGGAGAGTTGTGACACCCAAAATTGACCCTAGTCGGAATGTGGTTTCGGGACCACAAAAAGGCATAAAAATAATTTAAAATTTATTTTGATGCCTATAAATATGTGTGCTCATGTGTGACATTTTTGATGATTGATTTAGTGTTATAAAGGTGAATTTCACTAGAAGGGACTTAGTAGTGAACTTTGAAATCGATAGGGAAATTGTGTGACTAATTAAAGCATGCATGCAAAACAATGGACTTATTCAAATTCCCCTTTTTATAGGTGGTGGGGCCATAGCAAGGAATTATGGGCAAAAAAACATGTTATGACATGTTTTGTTAATGCATGATGTATTAAGTGATAAAATAATTAGATGTGGGAAGAAAAAAAAAATGTGTGTAGCATTCTTTCCCCCTATTGCCGTGTAACTAAAAGAAAAAAAAAATTGTTCATCTTTTCCTCCTTCTTTTGGCCGAAAATTCTAAGAGGAAGAAAGATTTTTGCTTCATTTTCTTTGTTTAGAAGAGATCTAGAAGGAGATTTGGCTAAACTTGCATCAAGATTAAGGTATGTATGAGGTTGTGTTATGAGTTTCATGCATGTTTTAGTTGCTAACTTGATGTTCATGTTAGCCATGGTTCAAATCCTTGTTATGCCATGGAAATGGTATTTGGCCAAAGTTGTTATTGTGTTAAAGCCATTGCATGCTAAATGTGAAGCTTGCTAATGATGCATGCAATGATCGATTGTCTACTCTTGAAATTTCTTTGTAGCAATCTTGAGTAAGACATTGAGTTTTATTTTTGTTTAACCATGGAAGTTGAAAGGGGCATGATTGTGATGTATTCCCAAATGAAGCATTCATGAGCATGGTTTATGCTTCTTGCATGTTAGTTAAAATTTGTGCTTTGGATGGTTATGGACACCTTGAAATTGACCTTGCACCTATATTGTATATATGTTTGCACATGATATTTTGGTGATGAAGAAAGTGATAAATATGTTTGTTTAAAGAAGAAATTTGTTGAAGAATGTTGTGAAATTTGCATGTACATTCGGCCTAGTACATGTATAGGGTGAAAAACCTTGAAATTATTTTTGATTTTTGTATTTATGACCATGTATAATCGGCCCATGAGTAATTTGAGCACTTGATGTTATGTTAAAATTCTTGAGCTTAAATATATGGATGTATGTATATGTGGCCATATAATGGCGATTTGGTTCAAAGGTTGAATGATAAATTATAATAAAGTGAGATGATATGAGATGCGAATGTGATTGACTAGTAAACATTATTGAGAAAAATATTGAATACTTCTACTTGTATTCGTTAAGCTCAAGAGCAAAGGGGCTAAATCCGATAAAGGGAAGGAAAAAGTGATCGAATAGCCGTTGAAGCCGTTCGACAACATCCAAGTAAGTCCTCAAGAAATGACCCTACAATTATGTGAAATGAAATATGGATGTGTAATGATAATTGATTTATGTGTTTATGAGTTTTGAATGATACCCGGGCTAAGTCCCGGGCAATTATGCTAGTGATATGTTTGTGTTTGAGCCTTAAACGAAAATGAAATGGATGTGTAATGATTATTGATGTATGTGTGCATGAGCAATTGAATGATATCCGGGCTAAGTCAAAGACATTTATGCTAGTAATTATATCCGGGTTAAGACCGAAGGCAATTGTGCTAGTGACTACATCGGGCAAGACCAAGGCATTCGTGCAAGTTGTTAAATCCGGGCTAATACCGAAGGCATTTGTGCAAGTTGTTATATCCGGGCTAAGACCCGAAGGCATTTGCATGTGGTTATATCCGGTTGTATTCGAAAAGCTTGGGCTGGAGGTGGCGTTGGTTGCTGTAATAAATTTAACTAATCGCTCGAAAAGCCCAAAGGATAAGGTATGTTTATATGTGCATTGGAAAAGTCGATATGTTTGAGTAACATTCGCTCAATCGATAACGAGTTTTCAGCTATTGAATTGGTTGATATCTTGTGAAAGTATATAATGATGAAGTGTGAAGTAAGTATGATTATGTGAATGTGTATTAATGAAATGATTCATTTGGCTATGTGAATGTAATGCTTTAGTTAAAGCTGATTTTATTGCTTGAGACTTACTAAGCATAAAAATGCTTACCCGTTTGCTTTGGCTTCTTTTTATAGATTTTGCTCGTTAGCGATGGATTCGGGATCATTAAAGTCAAGTCATCTACACTATCAAAGCCTCCATTTTGGTATAATTTTGGTTGAACTTTGAAATGGCATGTATAGGACTACCCTATTGTTGAAGGTCATGTACCTTTCGGTTTTGTGTAAGCTTGGATAGCCATGAAAATGGCTTATATCGTTTTAGTATGATTCTATAATCGTTTGTATGATGATCATTATGGGGTATGGAATTGTTTTGAAAAGATTAGCCATTGGAATGGTTAATCATGATCCACTTTATGCTATGTATGCAAAAGGGCCAATTGAATCGTGGAAATCATGAAATAGGTAAAGGTTACCTTGAAAACAGATGCTGGCAGCGCAGTGGTGTGGTTTTGAAAAATCACCAAAATTTGTAGGAATGGTATTAAATAGTGAATAAGTTATGTAATTGAACCTTGATGAGTCTACTTTCATATGGAAGAAAAGCGGTCATAGAAGTTACATGTTAAGAGATATTAAAGTTAGTGTGAGACAGGGCCAGAACGGTTTCTGGGTCCCCTGTCGCGACTTTAAAATTTACTATAAATTATCCAGAAATAATTAGAAGTCATGTCTTAT
>NW_026440509.1:0-7243 GCF_025698485.1 Gossypium arboreum
GGAAAAATTTTTGGGATTTGAGTTTGAAACTCGAGATATGATTTTTAAAGCGTGGATGCAGTTAGCCAGCTTGTCAAATTTTAAAATAATTGTTTGTTTAATTAATGAATTAAGTCCGTTAACACCTGGTGTTGACTCAAACGGTCTCGGTGCAGTGTTACATTTGAAATTATCGAGCAGGTTTAGTGGGTTCTCGGACTAACCTGCATGTGTAAAAGTTTAGCTATACATGCCGATGCGTGATAGTGTGATGTCTTGGCGATAAAATGAAATCTTATTTAGCCGGGCTCTCCAAGCTGCCAACCATGTTCAATGTTAAGTAAAGGTATTTGAGTAAAATTATGATTATGATAAGTCTCGGTTCAGAAAAAGTATGAATAAAGGTTTATGATACATATGTGATAATATGTGAGATGAAAGTTCATGTTGTGATAAATATTCATATTTGTAATGCTCATTGATTAGTGTATGTGGCTTACTTGATAAGATGAAGCGGAATAAATAGAAAGTAGTAGAGGTATGAATAAAGGTCATAATATTTAATCTGAATGAAAATGTCCTTGTCTTGATTGGATGTCGAATGTTGATGAATGTTAATGGTATAAATTTTTATGAGGTAAAGGATTATAATGAAATGAACTTATCTATGTTAAATTGTTGGGTAATTATATGATTGTAATGATATGTACATGATGATGCCCGAAATGAAAGTTGTGATTGTGATGCAAATATCTATGTTTGTTTGGCCTTATATAATGTCATGAGCATGAATTAATTTAATTAAGCGAATGGATAAGTAAAGCTGTCTAGAAAACATAGAATGTATGCATAAGTATATTTCTAAATGGGACAATAGGAAAATTGGTGTAAGCCCTGAATGAATGACATGATTATGATGATGTTACTATGATGATGGAAGTTGTGTCATATGTGTATGTATAAGAAATGTCAAGGTCACAACCCTCCCCCAAAGTGGTACTTATAATGGAATTTCATGAGATTTTATTGAATAAGTTTTGTTGAGAACCCAAAGAGTTTGATAGAATAATTATAAGTATGATCAAAGATTGAAAATGAATAAGTAAAGTCGAGCGAGAAAGTATCGGATTGGCGTAAAAATTATTGGGTTATACCTTTCCTAGTTAGAAAGAATTCTCCTTGGTAAATCAATTACTCAAGTGCAAGGTAGAAAAGTGTAAATCGAAATTTATTGAAATTGGCCTTTTTTGAATGGTTTAATATAAAATTTGTGTGGCGAGAACTAGTTGGGGAAATGATATTTCAAATGTGAATTATCGAGTGTGCCATTATTTGGGAATGATTTAGCGATCTCTTTTGAAATGTTCTATGTGTTCACCCGTTCTGAAATATTTCTATGGCTATTGATCTTACGAAGAAATTCTTGTTATATGGAATGTCTTCTAATTACGGTGTTGGATGAAAGCATTGGGTCTTGGTTTATAATTTATATTGCTCTATTTTTGGGTATTCTATTTCATTTAAATCGATAAAATTGATGAGACAATTCATATGATATTATGATTCTTTCTTCTACTTGATGCTTCATCAATATATGTATGGGAAGATATATTGATCTTGTTGTATTTGATTTGATTGGATTAAATGATGTTTTTCTTTTGGACTTTCTTTCTTTGAAGAATTATCGGGTTTACTATTTTCTCTATGAATTTGGTTTTGATTCTCCATATATGTATCTTGGGTTTCTTTATCACGGATCTCTTTATTACGGATTTCTTTATTGGGTTTCTCTATCTTGGATTTCTTTATTGGTTTTCTTGTTATCTTTGTTCCATAATTTGTCAATTATGACTCATTTAAATCGTTCTTCACCGTGATAATCATGTCAAATATGACTATACTTCTAATTTGATCTTTAATGTGGTGATTTTAGTATTGGGATTTTCTAATTTCTATGTAAGGATTTGACATCGTAAAGGCATAGGTGATAAAAGCGAGTTTTAGTCGGTATAGTAAATTATTTATTTGAAGATTTCATGTGACAATTATTAGGATTATTTTCCCAAGTTTGATAATAGAATTTCATTTTTCGGATCAAAAAGTAAATAGTTTGAGCGAAGTCTATATTTAATAGAAAAGAGTTGAATATTAGTTTAAGTCACTATGAATGAAAGGTTTCCATCTTGTGAAAATTGAAAAGTTTATTACATGTTGTGAGTTCGGATAGATGAGAATATTGGTAGCAAGGCGTAACTAGACTAGTCTACATTGAGCAATGACTTCGGACTTTCAATAATGTATTGTTGTATGAATTGTGATGTGTTTCAAGGCGGTGAGGTAATGTGATAGTTTAGACATCGATGTTACATAAAATCGGAGTTGTTAAAAGGGTTAAAAGCGAAGGGATCTATCAAAATTATCCTTGTCAATGTTGATATTGGGATGGAAATGAGAAGGATTATTCTTGAGGCCTTGGAAATTATTTTATGGCGGAAAAGGAAAATGTGATGTATCCTATTGTTAAATGTTTGGCGAGATCTATAAATCACATCCTTTTTGAATGAATTCCTACTCATATTCATGGAATTTGGTCTCTTTGATTGTTTATTTCTTGGAATTGGTCTCCATTAAATCAAGTTGAGATGGGTTTTTATGTCATGATATCATGGGAAATTAAGAAGGTTGAAAATTTAAACGGTTGAGAGTTGAGGATAGCTTTTAGATCATTGGAAATTGAAGAGATGTATTGGAGATCGTCTAAGTCAGAGTTCTTGGCACCAATATGAATTAAAAGTGAAGACCACTTTTAAGTAAGATTTTGGGGCGAAAATCCGAAGGGGGAGTTGTAATATCGATTTTGGGCCTAGTGAATAGTGGTTTCTTGACCACAAAATCCGAGATAAAATAATTATTTTATGATTATTTTAAGGTCTATGATATGATTGCATGATTGTGTGAAAATTTAGTGAAGAAATTTTATGCATAAAGTGTTAATTTGAAATTTGGGACTAAATTGAATAAATTAAAACTTTGTTCTAAAGTATTTTGCATAAAATTGAATTAGATTATTAATTAGAGGTCCTTAAAAGTAATTTTCCAATTTCTAAGTCTATGGACAAAATTAGGACATGGAAGGAATTTTGGAAAGTTTAGTAGTAAGGCATTTTGGTCATTTAGGGTAAAATGAATTAAAATACAAAATTAAAAGCCAATTTGCTCATCTTCAACCCATGGGAATATAGCAAGGAGAAACCATGGATAGGGTTTTCAAGCTTCAAGCTTCGATTGTAATCCGTTCTAGCGTCGTTTTAATGATTTTTTCTTTTGGAGTCTTAGCTCGATTTGCTTATCTAGCAATAATTTAACCTAGGGTTTATATTTGGAAAAATACCCAAAATTGAAATTTGTTATTTTATTTTTATGATAGAATGTGAGGTTTTAAATTATTTAGACAACTTGTGCTACTCGGTTTTAAAGTGAAAGCCAAAAAATGGTAAAAATACCTAATAGTCTAAGTACATGTTAGAGTGAGAATTTGATTTGCCATAGAAGGAAAAATGATCAGCATGTCATAAAACATAAAAAATAGGCTGAATTTTAATTTCGAGCTTTGGGGCAAAAGTGTAAATATCAAAATTTAAGGGAAAATTTAATTTTCAAAAAGTTTTGGGTCAATTTGTAAGTGGTCCTAATTGTATATTTTAAATTGAGGGAAACTGAAATTAGGGCTAAAATGGGAAAATAAATTTGGGGGAAATGGAAAAATACCATTTTAAATTTGGATAAGTTTATGTAAATGTTGGTAAAATTATTTTTTAAATGTTTTAATGTTTTTTAAATAAAGAAAAAGAAATTTATAGTAAATTTTTAATAGTCAAATTATTGTAATTGGAAAATTGAAATCCAAGAAAAAATCGATTAAAAAATTTAAAATAGGGAAAAATTTAACCTTGGGGAAGGTAAATACATTTTTGGGTTTTGGGTCAATTTTTTAGTAATTATTATGGTAAACCTTTTATTGATAGGAGAAGGAAGAATAGGATAATGGATTACAAGTTACATGGAAGGCCCATCTTGAGTTAGTATTATTAGGGGGGTTACATGGTATTTAATTTTATTTTTTAATTATATGTAAAAATTTAATTTAATGTGTTAGGGGTAAATTTATCAAATAGGAATACTTGAAAAGGGGTATTTAAGTTTGTAAATGGATATTTGAAGATGATTAACCTGGGGAAAATTCAATTAAAACTAGGAAATGATAAAGAAAAGGTGAATGTTCTTGGGATATTTGAAATGATTTTTAGTTTGTTATATGGATTTCTTCATTTCTTGGTTATAAGATTTATGTTACTCCCTCCTTTTCTTTTTAGTTTGGAAACCCTTTAAATGGAAGCTTTAACCGTAAAAAATTCCACTTGGGGGTTAATTTTTTGGATTTGCATTTAATCATTTTTATTAATGGTCATATATGGTTTTGGGGTAGGTAAAATGGGAATATTAATTGGAAGGCTAATATGTTTTAAATTATATTGAAAGTAGTAACCGGAAACCTGAAATAAAAATTAATAAAATAAAAGGAAGAGCTGGTGAGTTTAAAAATATTAGTGAAATGGTTAAATAATGTAATTTGGAATGAATTTAGCATTTTTAATGGTCCTTTCATTTTTTAGTGTTTAAATTTTTTGAAACAGGGAGAGCTTTTTCCCCGTTAATTTGGAAATTCCCTAAATTTTGTAATTGAAGTATGCTTTATATTTCAATTTTATTGATTATTTTATTAAACAAAGGATGTTTAATTGTAAAGGGAACGATTCGAATCCGAGGTGAAATTAACCCTAAATAAACAATAATAAATGTTAATTTCCCAACCAAAATTTAGAAAAATTATAGAAAAGGCTAGTTTCAAAAAATTTAGGAATTATTTGATTTGAAACCGAGTAGATTTTTAAACCCTGGATGGAGACTTTCAAATTTTAAAAATTGTAAAATTTTTAAAAAATTAAGTTTTAAACCTGTTTAAAAAACCGTTGGTGAGTGACTTTAATATTTTACGGTTTGTCGGTTTGGCAACCTAGATTTAAAAGTTTGTATAATAATGGTTAAGTGTACTTAAGGCTTAAAACCGTCTTAAGGCAGGGTACTTAAAAATCAAACGTTAATGTTTTAAATAAAAGGATTTGGTAAAATTTATTATAAAGCCGGTTGGGAAAAAGTTGAATGGTTTTGATAAATGGTTTATTGAGAGAAATTCTTTGAAAAATTTCAATTTTAAAAGGTTTGGTATTAAAGTAGGGTAAAAAAAAGTATAAAAATTTATTAAATTATAATTGAATAAAAAGTCCTTGTTTGTTGGATTAATTTATAATGTTAATGGTATATAATTTTTATGGGTAAATTATAATGAAAGAATTATTAGAAATTGTTGGTGAATTAAGTTTAATATTTAATTGATGAAAATGGTTGTGATTGGATGAAATTTATGTTTGTTTGGTTATATAATTATGAGTAAAATTTAATTAATTGAATATAAATAAATTTGAAAATAAATATGTAATATATTGTCTAAATGGGAAATGGAAAATTGTGTAAGCCAAATAATGTGTGTTATATATGTTCATGAGATGGAATTTTATATTGATGATAAAAAGTCACAGGTTACCCCCTTTCCAAATGGACATAAGGAATTTTGAGATTTGATTGAATAAGTTTGGAGAACCCAAATTGTATGTAATTATGTATGAAAAGAAAATGGGTTAAATCCCAAAAGGTTGGTAAAATTATTGGATTATATTTTATTGAAAATTTCCCTTGGAAAAATTAAATTTAATAAGGTCAGAAAATGAAATGAAATTTAAATTGGCCAGTATGGTTTTAAAAATTTGTTCTAGTTGAAAGATTTTAAATTGGAATTAAGGTGGAAATTTAGGAAGTTTAGATTTTTGAATTTTTTTGTTTTTAAAATTTTTGGTAGACTTGGAAATTTTGTTATTAAATGTTTAATTACGGTGTTGGATAAAGCATTGGCGGTCTTTTAAATTTTATTGTCAATTTTTGAAATTTTTTCTTTAAATGATTTGAGGAAATTCTTGTATTATGAATTTCTTCTATTGTGTTATGAAATTGGGGGTTATTATTTTTATATTTATTTAGGGTTAAATATTTTTCTTTTATTTCTTTTTTGAAGAATTATGAATTTGTATTTTCTCTATGAATTTGGTTTAATTTGGAATATAGATCTTGGTTTTTTATTGGATTTTTATTGGTTTCTTTTTAACTTTCTTCTTGGATTTTTATTGGTTTTTGTTATTTTTTCATAATTTGTTTATCTCAGTTAATCGTTCTTATTTCTATAAATTCTATACAATTCTTTTATTTTAATTGGGATTTTTATTGGGTTTTTTAATTTTTTAATTTGTCATAAAGGCTATGTAAAACGGTTTTATCGGTATGTAAATTATTTATTTGAAAATTTATGTGAAATTTGTGGGATTTTTTCCCAATTTATTAAATTTAATGGGTAAAGGAAATAGTTTGAAAGCATTTTAAAAAAGTTAATATTTTTAAGTCCTTGAATATGGTTTATTTTAATTTGAAAAGATTCATTTTATTCGGATAAGGAAAATTTGGGAGAAGGTCAATAATAGAATTGAAATATTGCTTTCGGAATGTAGTTTTAAATTGTGATTTTTAAAAGGGTATAATGTTAGTTTGGATGATGAAAAAATTATTGAAAGGGTTAAAAAGGGAATTGGGACTTCAAATTTCCGTAATGTTATTTGGGATGGAAATGGGTTACTTGAGGATTGAATTATTTTAGGCGGAAAGGGAAAATGGAGTTTAGTTAAAGTTTGGGGATCTATAAATACTTATTGTGAATTTTTGAAATTAGGAATTTAGGCTTTTGATTTTATTTCTTGGAAAGGAAAATGTTGAGATCCGGGTTTTATGTTGAATCATAAATTAAAAGGGGTTGAAAATTTAAACGTTAGATTGAGGCTGTTTTGATTTTGGAAATTGGGGTTAAATTTAGTTAAGTCGTTTTGCACCAAATATGGATTAAAAGGGGAAAATTTTACGGTAAGTTTTAGGGAAAATTTGAAGGGAGATTTAAAATTTTTGGGCAGTCAAAGTGGTTTCTGACCACAAAATGAGATAAAAAATTAAGAATTTTAAGGTTAGATTTTCGGGGAAAATTTTAAGAAATTTTTGTAAATCTTAATTTTTTGGGCTAAATTGAATAAATTGTTGTGCAAATTTTGAT
>NW_026440510.1:0-25183 GCF_025698485.1 Gossypium arboreum
CTTCGACAGGAGGTTGATCGGTTAATTCAATAAGAAATGGGGGTTGTGCGCTCGATTTCGTTGGTCCCATCAATTCAAGTGCATGCAATTGGATTGGTTCCTTATTCAATGAAGGAATTTTAAGTTCAACCAACCTATTTTCAAAATAGGAAGTGGATAAATAAAAATTTTGGAGAGTCTTTCATTTGTCCATCATTATAGGCAACACCATCCATATTATCTATGGAATTCGAACCCGAACTCTATTTATGATTCCTTATTTCTATCTCATTAGCCTTGTTTCAATTTCATTTCATATTTTATTTTAGCATATCGATTTTTTTACTTTACGTCAACCTCTCCCCTTTTCCATCTATATTCCTTTTTTTTTCATTTCAGGGCCGGAATTATGCCTGTTTTTCACATCTAGGATTTACATATACAACATATATTACTGTCAAGGGTGAATTTCTTATTTTATTGAGCTTATAATATATAATTTATATTAGATGTTAGAATATTAATTCTATTATATATTTATCTATTCTATTATATATATATTCTAATATATATTAGTATTATTTTTTATATTATTTATCTATTTCTTATCTATTTCTATTTCATTTATTTCATTTGCATTTAGAATTTTGATTCAAAAAAAGTGAGGAATTATAAACTTGAAAAACACGGATCAGGTTGCGCCATACATATGAAAGAATATAGAATAATGATGTATTTGGCGAATCAAATACCATGGTCTAATAAGGAACCTTTCGGATTCGTTGATAATTTTTGAAAGATTTCTTCGAAAGGTTTCATTAACTCCTCATTTATATCAGTAGACCTTGTTGTTGCGAATTCTTAATTCATGAGTTGTAGGAGGGACTTATGTCACCACAAACAGAGACTAAAGCAAGTGTTGGATTCAAAGCTGGTGTTAAAGAGTATAAATTGACTTATTATACTCCTGAATATGAAGTCAAAGATACTGATATCTTGGCAGCCTTCCGAGTAACTCCTCAACCCGGAGTTCCGCCTGAGGAAGCAGGGGCCGCGGTAGCTGCTGAATCTTCTACTGGTACATGGACAACCGTTAATGGACCGATGGGCTTACCAGCCTTGATCGTTACAAAGGGCGATGCTACGACATTGAGCCCGTTCCTGGAGAAGAAGATCAATATATATGTTATGTAGCTTACCCTTTAGACCTTTTGAAGAAGGTTCTGTTACTAACATGTTTACTTCCATTGTGGGTAATGTATTTGGGTTCAAAGCCCTGTGCGCTCTACGTCTAGAGGATCTGCGAGTCCCTACTGCTTATATTAAAACTTTCCAAGGCCCGCCTCATGGCATCAGGTTGAAAGAGATAAATTGAACAAGTATGGTCGCCCCCTATTAGGATGTACTATTAAACCTAAATTGGGGTTATCCGCTATGAACTACAGTAGAGCAGTTTATAAATGTCTACGTAGCAGGCTTGATTTTACCAAAGATGATGAGAATGTGAACTCCCAACCATTTATGCGCTGGAGAGACCGTTTCTTATTTTGTGCCGAAGCAATTTTTAAATCACAGGCTGAAACAGGTGAAATCAAAGGGCATTACTTGAATGCTACTGCAGGTACATGTGAAGAAATGATCAAAAGGGCCATGTGTGCTAGAGAATTGGGAGTTCCTATCGTAATGCGACTACTTAACAGGTGGGTTCACCGCAAATACTAACGGCTCATTATTGCCGAGATAATGGTCTACTTCTTCACATCCATCGCGCAATGCACGCAGTTATTGATAGACAGAAGAATCATGGTATGCACTTTCGTGTACTAGCTAAAGCTTTACGTATGTCTGGTGGAGATCATATTCACGCTGGTACAGTAGTAGGTAAACTTGAAGGAGAAAGGGACATAACTTTGGGCTTTGTTGATTTACTACGTGATGATTTTATTGAAAAAGATCGAAGCCGTGGTATTTATTTCACTCAAGATTGGGTTTCTATGCCAGGTGTTCTGCCCGTAGCTTCGGGGGGTATTCACGTTTGGCATATGCCTGCTGACCGAGATCTTTGGAGATGATTCCGTACTACAATTCGGTGGAGGAACTTTAGGACACCCTTGAGGGAAATGCACCGGGTGCTGTAGCTAATCGAGTAGCTTTAGAAGCATGTGTACAAGCTCGTAATGAGGGACGTGACCTTGCCCGCGAGGGTAATGAAATTATCCGCGAGGCTAGCAAATGGAGTCCTGAACTAGCTGCTGCTTGTGAAGTATGGAAGGCGATCAAATTTGAATTCGACGCAGTGGATAAATTAGATAAAGTGGAAAAATGAGATAAACCAGCTTCATAAATCAAATTTGAATTCGAAGCAATGGATACTTTGTAATCCAGTAATTACTGTCGGTTTGTTGAATTGCAATTAAACTCGGCCCAATCTTTTACTAAAAGATTGAGCCGATTCTATTATCTATATTTTTGATAGATATATTTTATCTAGATATACAAGATCTTAAATACAAAATAAAAGACTAAACACAACTCAAATTTTCTCCTGGGTCCATAATTAATCCTATGTATGGATCCTTAGGATTGGTGTATTCTTTTCTATCCTATATACCACGGTTTCGGATCATGGATCGAGCCAAGCATCACAACTTCTTCTACCCATCCTGTATGTTGTCCTTTTGGCTCCGTGTTGGAATAGAAACTTATTGTATTAGTAGACGAGATTTTACGAAAAAGGTTCTTGATAGGAGAAAATTTCTTTTTCAATTTTTCAGTGCGGATTTTACACAACATGGGAAATCACTATTTCTAATTGAAAATTGATATTTCTAATTCAAAAGAAAAAGAGCTCTATCCTATCATATATAATGAACTGCTACTCTAGGTTCTCACAAAGAGAATCGTTTCTTTCAATATTCACTCATTGTTCGTTAATAACCCTAGTGATTGTATCTAGTATGCGTATTCTGATAGGAAATAAAATATTCAATTGATTTTTCATCGAATGACTATTCATCTACTGTACTTTCATGGAAATAGAGGCAAAAAAGCTCTATGGAAAATCATGGTTCAATTTGATCTTGTCTAAGGAGAATTAGAATACAGATGTGGGCTAAGTAAATCAATGGATAGCCGCCTTGGTCCTGTTGAAAATACTACTGTAAACGAAGACCCGACTAGAAATGATACGGATAAAAACATTCATGATTGTAGTGACAGCTCTAGTTATTACAGTAAGGTTGATCATTTAGTTGACGTCAAAGACATTCAGAATTTCATTTCTGATGACACCTTTTAATTAGGGATAGTAATCAGGACCGTTATTCCATATATTTTGATAGTGAAAATCAAATTTTGAGCTTAACAATGATCATTCTTTTTGAGTGAACTAGAAAGTTTTTTATAGTTATCATAATTCTAGTTATATGAATAATGGATCGAAAATGATGAGCCCACTATCATTTTAACTTGTATGATAATGATACTAACTGTGGTTGGAATAATCACATTAATAGTTGTATTGACTCTTATCTTCGTTCTCAAATCTGTATTGATAGTTCCATTTTAAGTGGTAGTGACAATTCCAATGATAATTATATTTATAATTACATTTGCGGCGAAGGTGGAAATAGTAGTGAAGGCAAGAATTTCGATATAATAACTCGTGAAAATGGTAATGATTTAACTCTAAAGAAAGTTCTAATGATCTCGATCTATACAAGGATTTGTGGGTTCAATGCAGAATGCGAAAATTGTTATGGAGTAAATTATAAGAAATCGCTTAATTCAAAATGAATATTTGTGAACAATGTGGATATCATTTGAAAATGAGGAGTTCAGATAGAATCGAACTTTCGATTGATCCAGGCACTTGGGGTCCTATGGATGAAGACATGATCTCTCTGGATCCCATTGAATTTCAGTCTGAAGAAGAGCTTTATAAAGATCGTATTGATTTTTATCAAAGAAAGACAGGATTAACTGAGGCTATTCAAACAGGCACGGGTCAACTAAACGGTATTCCTATAGCAATCAGGGTTATGGATTTTCAGTTTATGGGGGAGTATGGGATCTGTAGTAGGCGAGAAAATCACCCGTTTGATCGAATATGCTACCAATAATTTTTACCTCTTATTCTAGTGTGTGCTTCCGGAGAACACGCATGCAAGAAAGGAAGTTTGAGCTTGATGCAAATGGCTAAAATATCTTCCGCTTTATATGATTATCAATCAAATAAAAGTTATTTTATGTATCAATTCTTACATCTCCTACTACTGGTGGAGTGACTGCGAGTTTTGGTATGTTGGGGATATCATTATTGCTGAACCCAATGCCTATATTGCATTTGCGGGTAAAAAGTAATTGAGCAAACATTGAATAAAACAATACCGGAAGGTTCACAGGCGGCTGAATATTTATTCCATAAGGGTTTATTCGATCCAATCGTACCACGTAATCCTTTAAAAGGTGTTCTGAGTGAGTTAGTTCAGCTCCACGGTTTTTCCTTTGAATCAAAATTCAATCAAGTAGAGTCTTAAGTGAAATTTTTTATTTGTAGTGAAAAGGTAGTTAGTTAGTTTATCAGAATCAAAGTCAAAGCCCGCGTAATGGGCTTTGACTTTGTGTTCAAAAGGAATTGTCGAAAAACAAATTATGTGGATAATTATTATTATCATTATCCGATATTACTAATGAGTAAACCTCTAGCAACAAGATAAAAGCGAATTTTTCCTTCTGTGAAATGAAATTCGAATTTGGAGAGACAAATAAAACGAATTTTATCCTCCTCTATTGCGTATGTATATAGAATTTAAATAGAGAAAAATAGAATAGAAATATAGAGTTTTGCATCTTTCTATATCTCCCGAAAATTCTATTTTACTAATAATCCCTGTTCTTGGATCGGATTCTAACGAATCGAATCTTTCGACAATTTGTAATAAACTCTTTCTTTATTAAATTCAAAATGCAAATTAGAAGACAAGAACAATAGAATAATAAGAAAAGTAAGAATAAAGTAAGATAATAAAGAAAGTGGATTATCTTATCATATACATCTATTTTATTTGATTTAAAAAGATGGGCAAGTCCTTTTATTTAATTCTACATTCCTTGCACTTATTAGATATCTATTAGATATATAGATTCGCTTAGATATACTTAGTATTTAGATATAATTAGTATAATATACGAATTATAATATAATCGTTATAAGATATATTTCTAACTAAACAATATAACAATAACAGGTACAAATATTAAATTGAGGTACCCATTTTATGACAACTTTCAGCAGTTTTCCCTCTATTTTTGTGCCTTTAGTAGGCCTAGTATTTCCGGCAATTGCAATGGCTTCTTTATCTTTGTATGTTCAAAAAACTAAGATTTTTTAGATTCGATGGGGCCAAGACCAAATCTTATCTATTTTTTTTCAAGACTTAGATGTCATGGATACCTATTTAGTAGAATATTGTATAACATCCGGCTTACCCGAACCGAACATAAATGAAAAAGCCCCTCTTATGCATACGTAAACATGGTATAGGGTTAAATGAATTATAGCAAGTGGATCGGTACCGAACGGATGTATGAAATTAAAGTCTATATATCTAGTAGATCCGTATAGGCGATCATATAAAGGGGATGATTTTAGATCGAAGCAATTTGATGAATTCCTTCTAAAAGTTCATATCAAAATAGTACTAGTTGATGAGAGTTACTTCGGAAACAAAAAAAGTAAAGTCGAATTTTTTTGGTTATTCTCTCAATTCGAATAAAATGCAACTGGATCTAGTATGTATGAGTTGGCGATCAGAATCTATATGGATAGAATTTATAGTGGGATCTCGAAAAACAAGCAATTTTTGCTGGGCCTTTATCCTTTTTTTTGGTTCATTAGGGTTTTTATTAGTTGGAACTTCTAGTTATCTTGGTAGGAATTTGATATCTTTATTTCCGTCTCAGCAAATAGTTTTTTTTCCACAAGGAATCGTGATGTCTTTCTATGGGATCGCAGGCCTCTTTATTAGTTCCTATTTGTGGTGCACAATTTTTTGGAATGTAGGCAGTGGTTATGATCGATTCGATAGAAAGGAGGGAATAGTCTGTATTTTTCGTTGGGGTTTTCCTGGAAAAAATCGTCGCATCTTTCTACGATTCCTTATGAAGATATTCAGTCCATCAGAATAGAAGTTAAAGAGGGTATTTATGCTCGTCGTGTCCTTTATATGGAAATCAGAGGCCAGGGGGCCGTTCCCTTGACTCGTACTGATGAGAATTTGACTCCGCGCGAAATTGAACAAAAAGCTGCTGAATTGGCCTATTTTTTGCGTGTACCGATTGAAGTCTTTTGAAATGAATTGCAGAATAAAGCTTTCTCGCCGGGAGGAAAAAGCTCAATCCAAGAATCCTCTTTTTTCTATAGCAGAACTAAACTGAAGTTTCTTCAGAATGCCCATTCAAACCAAAGCGGACGTATACGGAAGAGTCATAACATAAAAAAACAGTTTTTTTTGTCCACAAAAATAGTTTTTTATGCGTCTGTAAATGTAAAACCGCTCAACAATTCAGTAACAAAATAAGCAAGAAATCGAAATACTGGATTCATCTCATATATCAAATCGAAATAAAGACTTTCGCTTTTTATTTGCAATATTTGGAGTTGATACGTTAGATACAGATAGATCATATCTTGTAAATTTTCTCTACTTTTCTTTTCTCAATCGGCCCCTCCCCTTTTATCCTTTCTTTTGTGCTCCTTAAGAACTAAAGAACTAAACAAGTGGATTTCTTTCTTATAACATAATGATAAACGTAATGATAACTTTTCTGTCTTTTTTTGTCACTCATTTTGATCAGCATAATATTTTTCCTAATTTTTTTTTCAATTATTGCTGGACTCTAGACTATATATAGTTTAGATAACCCGCGAAAATTTTCGACATATTTGATTGCGATCTTGATATAGACAGGGCGCTCCTTCGTCTCAAAATCTGAATAGAACAATCTTTATTATTTGAAGCGGTTCTTTCGGGCAGTTATCAAAAGAGGGCAATTGCTTCGAATTTGATCAATTGAGATATATGGAAACAAAAACAATATAACAATAATATATATATTTCATTCGAATTCAAAGTGGATTCTTATTTTCTATATTCTGTATTCTTTTAGATTCAATTAGATTCAAGGGCTAAGCACTGAATCAAAAAAAAACAGAGAATAGATTCATGGGCCCCTACTTTATAATATAATGAAAGGCATGCTTGATAGAAAGATTAGATCACATAAAGTCAACGAATGAGGTGGGTTCATTAACAACTCACAGATGAAAAAATGGCAAAAAAGAAAGCATTCACTCCCCTTCTATATCTTGCATCTATAGTATTTTTGCCCTGGTGGATCTCTCTCTCATTTAATAAAAGTCTGAAATCTTGGATTACTAATTGGTGGGATACTAGGCAATCCGAAACTTTTTTGAATGATATTCAAGAAAAGAGTATTCTAGAACAATTCATAGAAGTAGAGGAACTCTTCCTGTTGGACGAAATGATAAAGAATACTCGGAAACACATCTACAAAAGCTTCGTATAGGAATCCAAAAAGAAACGATCCAATTGATCAAGCTGCACAATGAGGATCATATCCATACGATTTTGCACTTCTCGACCAATCTAATCTGTTTCGTTATTCTAAGTGGTTATTCTATTTTGGGGAATGAAGAACTTCTTATTCTTAACTCTTGGGTTCAAGAATTCCTATATAATTTAAGCGACACAATAAAAGCTTTTTCTATTCTTTTATTAACAGATTTATGTATAGGATTTCATTCGCCTTACGGTTTGGGAACTAATGATTGGCTCTATATACAAAGATTTTGGATTTGCTCATAATGATCAAATTATATCTGGTCTTGTTTCTACTTTTCCAGTCATTCTAGATACAATTTTAAAATATTGGATCTTTCGTTATTTAAATCGTGTATCTCCGTCACTTGTAGTTATTTATCATTCAATGAATGACTGAAAAATGATTCACGGATTCAATTAGAATCTTTCTTACTTTCGAGATAAGCAAAGCATGCAAAGTCGTACTTACTTTACTCTTTCTACCCATCAGGAGAATACAATTTCTCCTCTGTTTCAGTCATTTTTTTTCAGTTTTCAGTAAAGTAAATAGCAGAATCGTGGCTAGGGAACTATACTAGTGACCTACCTAATTTTATTGTAGAAATTTTCGGGATCAATGATTGGACCATGCAAACTAGAAATACTTTTTCTTGGATAAAGGAGGAGATTACTCGATCCATTTCCGTATCGCTCATGATCTATATAATAACCGGGGCTTCCATTTCAAATGCATATCCCATTTTTGCGCAGCAGGGGTATGAAAATCCACGAGAAGCAACTGGGCGTATTGTATGTGCCAATTGCCATTTAGCGAATAAACCCGTGGATATTGAGGTTCCACAAGCGGTACTTCCTGATACTGTATTTGAAGCGGTTGTTAGAATTCCTTATGATATGCAACTGAAACAAGTTCTTGCTAATGGTAAGAAAGGGGCTTTGAATGTGGGTGCTGTTCTTATTTTACCAGAGGGGTTTGAGTTAGCCCCGCCTGATCGTATTTCGCCCGAGATGAAAGAAAAGATAGGCAATCTGTCTTTTCAGAACTACCGCCCACTAAGAAAAATATTCTTGTGATAGGTCCTGTTCCTGGTAAAAAATATAGTGAAATCACCTTTCCTATTCTTTCCCCAGACCCTGCTAGTAATAAGGATGCTCATTTCTTAAAATATCCCATATACGTAGGCGGAAACAGGGAAGGGCCAGATTTATCCGACAGGAACAAAAGTAACAATACTGTTTATAATGCTACGGCAACAGGTATAGTAAGCAAAATCATACGAAAAGAAAAAGGGGTGCAGAAATAACCATAACGGATGCCTTGGATGGACATCAAGTGGTTGATATTATCCCCAGGACCAGAACTTCTTGTTTCAGAGGGTGAATCTATCAAACTCGATCAACCATTAACAATTAATCCTAATGTGGGTGGATTTGGTCAGGGGATGCAGAAATAGTACTTCAAGACCCACTACGCGTCCAAGGTCTTTTGTTCTTCTTGGCATCTATTGTTTTGCACAAATCTTTTGGTTCTTAAAAGAAACAGTTTGAGAAGGTTCAAGTGTCCGAAATGAATTTCTAGATCTGTGGATTTATCAACATCAAATTTGTAAAAAGAACAAATTATTCCTGGCAATTAGGTTAGGTATAATGAAAAAGGGATGAAAAGTCTTTTGCTTGTTTCTATTCTTTCTCTAGGAATTGCTTTTACCGCATTCAAAATTCAAAACAAAATATGTATATTGTGAAGAAGACTATTTGTCTTTACCTCTTTTTTCTTTTTCAATCTAAATTGGACTAAATTGGGGGGTGTAATTATATTCCTATTGTCAGTGTCAGATTTAAATGTTACAGAATAGGTTTTGTTTTCTAAATTCAATTTGAGTAGATACTAAACATAAGATAAGTAAGTGGAGAATAGAAAGGAAGGATAAATTAAATGAGGGAACAAATAATTACAGGAGTATTCTTCGTCTTTCTAGCCTTCGACACAAGAAAAGGTGTGTAAAATTCCTTTTCTTGTGTCGAAATAATCTTCAATTCAGGACCCGTTCGTCAAAGATTTCTATTCTTAGTTTCGATTTTTCCAGATTTTTCAGAACCCTTTATTTTTCGATTTACTTATAATAGAATAAGTAATAAGGATAATATAATAAGTATAAAATAAGTCGAAATAAGTATAATATACTAAGTAATGGACAACCAAAAAAAGAAGGAATCCTTACCGATTTTTTGATAAAATAGAATCAAGGCGATAAACTTATAAAATAATTTCAAACTTTGATGAAATACTAAAATAAATCGAGTAAGGTTAGACTAGTCTAGAAAAGGTTTGAATCTGGTCGACAGAAAAAAAAGAAATATTAAATATATATTGTATTGTGTCATCCAATTGGTGATTCCTTTTTTCTTCTAACCTTGAAAGTATCGATAGATACTATCGAAGAGCAGATGCTATGAATCAATTAATTGAAATTGAGTTCATTTTCAAAAAATCATCGGAAAAAGTGATCCATTTGTTGTCATTTATACGACCAAAATATTATGATCATGATCATTAAGAATTCAACAGGACCCTTCCTCGCGAATCAGACAAAGAAAGAGGAGGCGGGCCCGTTGAGTTCTTACTTTCATGCCTATAACTTAGTTCGTCCCATTATCCATTATTCCATATTACAGGGACGAACCCAATCCAGAATATGAACCATAAAAGAAAATACCTATTAAACCGATCACAGGAATACCAGTTACCGTACCTATTATCCAAGAGGAATCCTTCCAGTAGTATCGGCCATTTATCCGCTTCCTCCGCATTTCATCAAGTGGTCATGCTAAAGACATAAACAGTCATAGATAATTATGAGATACAATCCTTCCGAATGGGATAAGAGAATTCCTACTATTATTTAGTATTCTACTACTCTTTTTTTCTTAATTGAAGAAATAATTGGAAAATAAAACAGCAAGTACAAAATGAGTAATAACCCCAGTAGAGACTGGTACGATTCAATTCAACATTTTGTTCGTTCGGGTTTGATTGTGTCATAGCTCTATAATTAATTCGAATTAGGTTTATCGTTGGATGAACTGCATTGCTGATATTGACCCCAAAAAGAAACGGTAGGTACAGCTAGTCCGTGAACAGCCAACCATCGCACTGTAAAAATTGGATAGGTTCGATCTATGGTCATTGGGTCCTCCTAAAAAGATCTACTAAATTCATCGAGTTGTTCCAAAGAATCAAAACGGCCAGTTATTAATGGAATTCCTTGTCGGCTCTCTGTAAAATACTCGTTTGGACGAGGGCTTCCAAACACATCATAAGCTAAACCTGTGCTGACGAATAACCAACCCGCGATGAATAGGGAAGGTATAGTAATACTATGAATGACCCAGTATCGAATACTGGTAATAATATCAACAAAGAACGTTCTCCTGTGCTTCCAGACATGCCGAGCTCCACATATTCTTGTGGGGATCGATTCCGTAAAAGATGGGATCAGTAAATGGAATTCACCGAAACTAAATCTTTGTGAGATCGTCAATATTGTACCAAAGGTATTTTTAGAGTATACCGAATCAGTATAGCTATCCTTCTTCTGACACAGCAACGCAATTTCAAACAGTATATCGACGTGAAGTGCTAGATAATTTCTTTCTTCTTCTTGCTTGTCGATGTATAACCAGGTATCATGCAATAGAAAATTCCTCAAATTCCTGGAGGTATTGGCTTGGGCCTAGAAACGGAAGATCAGGTAACCCGTGAATCCAACGAGTTGGTTTATAATAATTCATGAAGGAAATTATCATATTTCCGCAAGTCAATTAGATGCGAAATATAAAAATTGACTTTTTTTCGTAGTTGCACAAGAGGTTTTGTTTTTTGTTGGAAGCCCTCTTTTTTTTTTTATTTTTATTTTAAGGAATTGCTTAGTCGTCTAGTAACAAGTAAGAGTAGTCGTTAGATATAGATAAAAAAAAAAGAGCAAGGAATAAAAAAAAATTCTACTAATCAATATTTGTGAGGCGGCCTTTCTTGTATTCTTGTATTAGATCCAAAGGTTTTTTCTTGACCTAACTACAAAGATGATGAATCGATTTCTTTTTCTTTTCTACTCTTGTCCTGCCGCTCTATTTTTGTGAATACCATTTATAATGATTGATGAAGCAAAAAATTTCAATTGAACTTATTATTTCAATTGGTATTTTGCTTATCCCCTCTCGTTTAAAATTGAAACTTAGGTAAGTGCTTTATAAACATATGTATAAAAGAACATATTTCATTTAGCTCCTTCATGCCTACTATAACTAGTTATTTCGGTTTTTACTAGCGGCTTTAACTATAACCTCAGCTTTATTTATTGGTCTGAGTAAGATACGACTTATTTGAAAATTAATTCAATGAACGAACAATTCATAAAAACAAAGCTTTCTGCCCTATTCCATATATTCTATAGCTCCTTACCGTGTTAATTATCAATTATTAGGTATTGATATTCATGGGCAATAGAAATTAATATTTAGGGATAGATATTACCTTTCTTTTTCTCCTTTCAAATAAATTGAAATGATTGAAGTTTTCTATTTGGAATCGTCTTAGGTCTAATTCCTATTACTTTGGCTGGATTATTCGTAACCGCATATTTACAATACAGACGTGGTGATCAGTTGGACCTTTGATTAATTAACATACCCTTTTTTGACTGACCCTTTAATTCTTAAATTTTTAATTTCAATTTATTTAATAATTTGAATTTAATAATTTAATCAAGGAGGTCAAATTCAATTGCTGTTCAATTTTTTTTTTCAGTTCGGTGTAATTTTCGACCTAACAAGAGCGGAATCGCGCTCTGTAGGATTTGAACCTACGACATTGGGTTTTGGAGACCCACGTTCTACCGAACTGAACTAAGAGCGCTTTCTTAATAAATAAGACTGTAAAAAAGAGGATTCTTTTATTTTATAACCCCAATACATCGCGCACAACTATACTATCATATATCATATATAATATGAAAACGATAGATTATGTATGCTTAATTTTAATCAATCTAAAACGACTCCCTCGTTACTGCTCAAAGGAGAAGTAATAGGTAGGGATGACAGGATTTGAACCCGTGACATTTTGTACCCAAAACAAACGCGCTACCAAGCTGCGCTACATCCCTTTCAATTGGCCTACAATGTCATTGTAGAGAATCCCTGTCTTGTTTTCCACACCTTATTTCATCTATTGATATACAAAACGGATCTTTCCATTTCCTCTTTTGGTCTCATATCATATAACAACCATATAATGAATAATAAATGAATATTTTAGCAGGAATTCTCAGGCGGAAAGGGACCTATTTTGTTTTGCTGTTTTAAGAAAGGAAAATCTTATCTATCGAATCATTGTACATTTAAATTTGAATTTTGAATTAGAATTCCGGGTACAAATAGACAAATCCAAGTGGTCTTTAACCACACATACATGCGATTATATATGTATTACCATAATGTAATACGATAAAGAAGGAGGATTTTAAATGCGAGATCTAAAAACATATCTTTCCGTAGCACCGGTACTAAGTACTCTCTGGTTCGGTTCTTTAGCGGGTTTATTGATAGAGATCAATCGTTTCTTCCCGGATGCGTTAACATTCCCTTTTTTTTAATTCGAGTTATTGTCGCGGGACAGGGCGAAAAGATTAGATCGAGATACAATCAAATATCTGTGACTACTCTCTCGCCCCCCCCCTTTTTTTAGTTTTTTTTTAGAATTAGATAAGAATTAGATAAAATAAATAAGGAAGGTAGAACGAAAAAAGTGGATTCAACCTCACCGAAACTCGGGTTCAAGCTCCAATTAAATTACTAGTAGAGCGAAAAGAAATGTGGCTGGAACAACAGTATCCTACAAGATACTTAAAGAAAATACCGTACGGTGGTTTGATTCTAAATAGAGTTCGAAATCGTTGTATTACTTATTCTTATTATTTACTATAAATCTATATTGATTTACTATATTGATTGCAACAAAATCTTTCAAGATTTGGTTTTGAGTTAACAACTTTTATTTCTTTTTTTCATTCCTTTCTTCTTCGCTTTTGATCGGAAAATAGAAAAGTTGGGTGAATTAAAAACTCAAAGGAGGTTCATGGCCAAGAGTAAAGATGTCCGAGTAACGATTATTTTGGAATGTACCAGTTGTGTTCGAAACGGCGTTAATAAGGAATCAACGGGTATTTCCAGGTATATTACTCAAAAAAATCGACACAATACGCCCAGTCGATTGGAATTGAAGAAATTCTGTCCTTATTGTTACAAACATACAATTCACGGGGAGATAAAGAAATAAATCGAATCAAGTGCTCGTATGTCACCACTTCCCGAGAATATGAAAATATGACATTAGGTATATAATATATTAAGTATATAATTAGTTATATAACGCATATTTTCTTTCTATATTATTAATATTATTTATTTAAATATTATTAATATATTTTAATTTATATATATTTAAATTATATATTGAAATGATAAATAATAATAAAATAAACAATACAATAATAAAATAAACAAACCAAATCCTATTTATTATATTAATTCTATAATTTGAATTTTCAAAATAGGATTTTAGAAATAGAGATAGGGATAGGATTCTTTTTAGAAATATTAGAAATAAGGAATAAAGAAATCATGGATAAATCCAAGCGACTCTTTCTTAAATCCAAGCGATCTTTTCGTAGGCGTTTGCCCCCGATCCAATCGGGGGATCGAATTGATTATAGAAACATGAGTTTAATTAGTCGATTTATTAGTGAACAAGGAAAAATATTATCTAGGCGAGTAAATAGATTGACCTTAAAACAACAACGATTAATTACTATTGCTATAAAACAAGCTCGTATTTTATCTTCGTTACCCTTTCTTAATAATGAGAAACAGTTTGAAAGAAGCGAGTCGACCACTAGAACTACTGCTCTTAGAACCAGAAATAAATAAACACCCCTTCAAAGAATCGAATCCGGTTGGGAAGAAAAAAAATATTTTTTATTGAGCGTCTTCGCTCATCTTGTTTTGATGACCTTATCAGAATCAGAATTTTTATCATATTAATTTCTACTCTACCTTCCCCGAGTTCATTCTCGAGGAACCCCATTTCATTTAAAGCATTTCGTTGGATTCCTTCCGATCTCCTTATTTTCTAATCTCGTTGGAAATCATATAAAGACAATTCCTATTTGAGATAGCTATTTGTGCAAGTATTTTACGATTCAGAAGCAACTGTTTCTTGTACAGATTGTGTATTAATCGACTATAACTATAGGATACCCCACCCACGAATTACTGCATTTATTCGAGTGATCCACAAACGACGAAAATCCTTTTTCCTATCTCTATCGATGAGCCGAAACCAAAGCTCTTATTCTTTGTTGAGTAATAGTTCGAGTAAGTCTTGAATGAGCCCCCCGAAAGCTTGATGCAAATAAACTAATTTTTTTTCGACGTCTACGAGCTATATATCCCCGTTTAATTCTGGTCATTGAATAAAAGAAATTTTGATGAATAACTAATTCTTTCTTTCAGTTATTCTTTTCTAGTCTATTAATAACAAAACGGATTCTTCAATGTATAAAATAAAAATTCCAATGGCTTTTGCTACTCTAACCGTCCCGACCACGATTTTCCTTTTTCTAGGCATTTCATTTCGCCTTGAAATAAGAAATTGTATTGATACTAGGTATCAAAAAAGCATATTAACTAAAATAAAGGGTAAATAGAAATGGATAAATAAATAGTGGGTTCCATCGTTTCTATGGTTTACTTCTTAAACGGTGAGGTCCTCTCTATACACCGGAGCTCATTCCTTCATTTAATTGGTAACTTGTACAGTTCACACTCTTCGGCTCTACTCATAAATTTTCCAGTAATAGATCTTTCACAACGAGATCTATCTTATACAGTAACGGTATGTAAGGATGAGGATTAATTGGGCAGCTGACCCTGTTAGTCCGTTCTTTGCAAGCAAGTCGAAGCATAATCTTTTGCTTTTTAAATAGGATTTTCCCGCTTAATGGATAAGCATTTGCTACCAATGGGAATTTTTCTCATCTTAAATTCTAAGATTGGATTTGCGCCAATGGAAACCATAAATTTCATACACAATAGAAGGATATGGTAGATCTAGCTTTTTTAGATAGTGAACGGACGAACCCCATTCTATTCACTGGTACGGATCGTTGATACTGAAAAAGTTGTTTCTTTTTTCTCAGCCCATGATCTGAACAAGTCCTTTATACACCTAGTACATGTTCCTCGGCGCTGAGGACATCCCCCAAACAGGGGATTTCGTGACATTTCTAATTGGCTGTCTTGCATTTCTAATAAGTTGTTTAATAGTTGGCATACTGAATTATATACATAATAGACTGGTTTAGATCGATCCTAACCAGATGATTCTGAATTACTTCTTTTTCTATTTAATAGATTAATAAAATATTAACCCCTTAGGCTTTAGGCTTAAGTTAAGAAGGAAAGGAAGAAGAGGGATTAAATCAATCTTAATTAAATTGTGGATTGGTGTTAAATCGTTGCTATTGCTATTTGTTATTTAACTTATTTAACCGCTACAAGATCCACAATTCCATGAGCTTGGGCTTCTGTTGCTGACATAAAAACATCTCTTTCCATGTCTTCGGATACAACCCATAGGGGCTTGCCCGTTCTTTGTACATAAACCCTTGTGAGGCTTTCGCGAAGTTTCAGTAGTTCTTCCGCTTCCAGGATAAATTCTCCTGTTTGTGCCTCATAAAAAGAACTAGCAGGTTGATGGATCATTACCCTGATGATATAACATAATAAAGGTTCTTCTAACTCACATAATGAGGCGAGAAGAATAGCTAAAAATAGCTAAAGAATAATAAGAAAAAAAGATAGAATTGAACAACCGTACAGGCATTTTTTGTGCATTGCATACGGCTTTACAATGGAATTCTCTTTTTTCTTTCATCGAAAAAGAAAAAAGAAAATAGAGAGCGTCTATTAGACCCAGATCACTAAATAATCCAATTACCACCTTCTTTTTTTTCGGAAAAGTTCAAAAATACTATGATGGCTCCGTTGCTTTATATATTTATTTCGTCTGTGATTCAGCAATCCCAAAGTTTCTTTTTTTTTTCAAAAAAAAGAAAGAAAAAAATAGTCTTTTTTTTTCGTACTCTTTTATTTTA
The DNA here is from genome assembly GCF_025698485.1 of Gossypium arboreum. Lineage (NCBI taxonomy): Eukaryota > Viridiplantae > Streptophyta > Magnoliopsida > Malvales > Malvaceae > Gossypium > Gossypium arboreum. Next base: position 16,820 of record NW_026440510.1, read on the forward strand.
TAACATAAATATTGTTATAAATATTGTTAATAGCCTCTGGTGTGAAAAGAAAAAAAGTTTGTGACGCTGAGATGGGCCCACGAAAGCTAAGATAAAATTGGAAATGCCCTTTCTCTCATACTACTCTTTCGATACATAATCTAATGTTTTGAAAAAAAAAAGAAATCAAAAAAAATATCATATCGAATTCGAAGTGCCATGCTATTATTACTTACTAATTCATATTTCATATGGCGAAGGCATAGTCTTCTTTTTTCTTTCCATCAAATAAAAAAACTCATTGGCGCCGAGCGTGAGGAATGCTAGACGTTTGGTAATTTCTCCTCCGGCCAGGAGAAAAGATCCCATTAAAGCAGCCAATCCCATGCATATTGTATGCACATCTGGTTGCACAAATTGCATAGTATCATAAATAGCTACTCCGGGTATTACCCATCCGCCAGGAGAGTTTATAAACAAATACAGATCTTTGGTATCATTCTCTATACTGAGATATACCATAAGACCAATAAGTTGATTCGAGATCTCGCTATCAACCTCTTGGCCTAAAAAAAGTAATCTTTCTCGATAAAGTCGGTTGATTAGGATAAAATTGTATCCCTTAGTAGCCGTACAGGCACCTTTTGATGCATACGGTTCAACAAAAATTGCGAAAAAAAAATCAATGTGTAGATTCCAGCCATCCTTCGTTTTTCTAGTGTGCCTTTTCTAACTTCTAATTTCTAACGAAGGGGCCTTTTCTTACATTTTTTAAATAAAATGAAATTAAAGAAAGATAAGTTTTGGCCCGTTTTCCTATAATCTATAATATAGAAAAATTCGCTAAACTTATCGCACAAACTTTTCATTGATCTATTTTTTTTTCATTGGGATTCAATCCAAATCACGATGTCATTTTCTTGTTCCTGAATGGGTTTCATCAATTTTTTATTCAATTTTTTAGGTTTATGCTCTACTCCGAGTAAAGATCCACTTGATTTTGATTTGCGCATATAGGACAAATGACCCAATACCACATCTTTTTGCTATGATTTCATTTCCTTTTTATTTTAATTCCTTTTCTTTCATGTTTTCCATAAATATTCAACGTATTTCTCATATTATTCGATTGATTAATAGTTTGAAATCGTTCTTATTTCTATTCAATTTGTAAATAAAAAGATTTATGATTATGATATAGGTGGTAATCATAAATGTATTACCAATTGGGTTTTTTCTAAACGGAGCCTGGATGCTTCATTTTTTCGGTCCAACCAAGCCAACCATAAATCATTCTAATTGAAAATATTAATCTGGATACCCCCCCAAAAAAATGAAATGGATCTCTAATTGCACTTCATTACACTTCACGCTACAAATTTTGATAATTCAATCAATCTTTTTTGGGCGAAACAGAGGATATCTCGATCGGGCGAGAGAACGGGGGAATCCCATATGACCCAATATATTTGACAAGTCGCACTATACGTCAACCCAAACTGCATCTTCCTCTCCCGGATTTCGAAAAGGAACTTTTGGAACACCAATAGGCATTAAAGGAAAGAAAAAGAATTAAATACTATATTTCACTTTGATCTGGAAGCGTAATAATGGTCTTAATAATATTGGCCTCATATTTTATACATAGATAGAATAAGGCCATAAAATATAAAATAAAGAAAGACAGAATGAATGAAGAGAATTCTTACCAATAGGTCCTTTGAATGATGAACAAATAGGGATACGTTCATTCATAAAAAATAGGATCAACCCCCATTGCGTATTGATACTTATCGGGTATAGAATAGATCTGCTTCTCTTTTTTCTTCTGAGCCGAATTCTTCCCTTAATTACTAATGGAATAGAACAAATATTAATCCTTTCTCGAAAGAATCCACCCAAAGGGAGGTATTCAATGCAATAAAGTTACATAGTGTCTATTTTCGTTGATAAAGGGGTATTTCCATGGGTTTGCCTTGGTATCGTGTTCATACTGTCGTATTGAATGATCCCGGTCGCTTGCTTTCTGTTCATATAATGCATACGGCTCTGGTTGCTGGTTGGGCCAGTTCAATGGCTCTATATGAATTAGCCGTTTTGATCCTCCGATCCCGTTCTTGATCCAATGTGGAGACAAGGTATGTTCGTTATACCCTTCATGACTCGTTTAGGAATAACCAATTCATGGGGCGGTTGGAGTATTACAGGGGGGACTATAACAAATCCGGGTATTTGGAGTTACGAAGGTGTGGCCGGAGCACATATTGTGTTTTCTGGCTTGTGCTTCTTGGCAGCTATCTGGCATTGGGTATATTGGGATCTAGAAATTTTTTGTGATGAGCGCACAGGAAAACCTTCTTTGGATTTGCCCAAGATTTTTGGAATTCATTTATTTCTCTCAGGGTGGCTTGCTTTGGCTTTGGCGCATTTCATGTAACAGGATTGTATGGTCCTGGAATATGGGTGTCGGACCCTTATGGACTAACTGGCAGGTCAACCTGTAAATCCGGCGTGGGGCGTGGAAGGTTTTGATCCTTTTGTTCCGGGAGGAATAGCCTCTCATCATATTGCAGCAGGGACATTGGGCATATTAGCGGGCTTATTCCATCTTAGTGTCCGCCCGCCCCAACGTTTATACAAAGGATTACGTATGGGAAATATTGAAACCGTCCTTTCAGTAGTATAGCTGCTGTCTTTTTGCAGCTTTTGTTGTTGCCGGAACTATGTGGTATGGTTCAGCAACTACCCCATCAATTATTTGGTCCTACTCGTTATCAATGGGATCAAGGATACTTCCAGCAAGAAATATATCGAAGGGTTAGTGCTGGGTTAGCCGAAAATCAAAGTTTATCAGAAGCTTGGTCTAAAATTCCTGAAAAATTAGCTTTTTATGATTACATTGGCAATAATCCGGCAAGGAGGATTATTCAGAGCGGGTTCAATGGACAACGGGGATGGAATAGCCGTTGGGTGGTTAGGGCACCCTATCTTTAGAGATAAAGACGGGCGTGAACTTTTTGTACGTCGTATGCCTACTTTTTTTGAAACATTTCCGGTTGTTTTGGTAGACGGAGACGGAATTGTTAGAGCGGATGTCCCTTTTAGAAGGGCAGAATCAAAGTATAGTGTCGAACAAGTAGGTGTAACTGTTGAGTTCTATGGCGGCGAACTCAATGGAGTGAGTTATAGTGATCCTGCTACTGTGAAAAAATATGCTAGACGTGCTCAATTGGGTGAAATTTTTGAATTAGATCGTGCTACTTTGAAATCCGATGGTGTTTTTCGTAGCAGTCCGAGGGGTTGGTTTACTTTTGGGCATGCTTCGTTTGCCTTGCTTTTCTTCTTCGGACACATTTGGCATGGTGCTAGAACCCTGTTCAGAGATGTTTTTGCCGGTATTGATCCAGATTTGGATGCTCAAGTGGAATTTGGAGCATTCCAAAAACTTGGAGATCCAACTACAAGAAGACAAGTAGTCTGATGCAAGATTGCTTTGTTATTTTTTGCTTCTACTTCTATTTGTGATTTGCCATAGGCTGCTGGAAAAATCTTGATTTAAATCGCTGCCTTTTCTTTGATTCTTGTTCTTTCTTTATTCGGAGATGATTCCAAATAAACAGGTACGGAAGCTATAATTGTAAACCACGATCAATTTATGGAAGCATTGGTTTATACATTCCTCTTAGTATCTACTCTAGGGATAATTTTTTTCGCTATCTTTTTTCGAGAACCGCCTAAAATTCTAACTAAAAAAATGAAATGATTTTTCATTATCTCAATTGAAGTAATGAGCCTCCCAATATTGGGAGGCTCATTACTTCAATTAGTCCCCGTGTTCCTCGAATGGATCTCTTAATTGTTGAGAGGGTTGCCCAAAAGCAGTATATAAGGCGTACCCAGTAAAACTTACAAGTAAACCAGATATAGAGATGGCGACTAAGGTTGCTGTTTCCATTATTATATAATTTCAAGATCACAATGGGTCTATGATAAGATTGTTTATTTACAGCGGAATGATATACAAAGTCAACAGATCTCACTGAATACAAAATAAGATTTATGGCTACACAAACCGTTGAGGTAGTTCTAGATCTGGTCCAAGACGAACTGTTGTAGGGATTTTTGAAACCATTGAATTCGGAATATGGTAAGGTAGCCCCTGGATGGGAACGACTCCTTTGATGGGTGTCGCAATGGCTTTATTGCGATATTCTTATCTATTATTTTGGAGATTTATAATTCTTCCGTTTTACTGGATGGAATTTCAATGAATTAGATTCACAAGAATCACGAAGCCTCGCGTTTCAATACAAAATTGAAACTTTTAGTTCTCGGATTTTTAGCCCCATTCTATTTCGGTAGTTCGACCGCGAAATTTATTTGTTTCTGTATTTCCGGAATATGAGTGTGTGACTTGTTATAATTGATCCTATTGATAGTACAGAAAATGGGTCTGTCATCTTGATCGAGATAGTTTTATCCCGTCGGATAGTCATTCTAGTATCTGGAGCACGGAATATATGAAATGGATCACAAAGTATTTGAACTATGATTCATACTTAATATTCAAACCTCGCGGCCGGACTCAAAAAAAAAATTCAAAGAAAGAGTTATATTATTTATAAATCGAAAGATTTTTTATTCTTTCAAACTCTCATTTAGTTTATGCTTATTTTGATCAAAGGACAAACCTTTCTTTTCTTTGTATTTTTATTTATTATATCTATTCTATTGATTGAATAAGTGATGATCCAATGGTTCTTACTCAAAGAATCTTTGGACTTAGTTTGAAGGTTTTATTGAATCATCGCGGTTCTGGTATGAATCTGAAGTTTCAATTGATTCATAGGGTCTTAACAAGAGAATTCCTATCAAAAAGAAAGAAAACAAGAATAAAGCCACATTTCATACAAAGAACAAATCAAAGCAAAGAAAAAGAAATAAGTAGGTAAATAGAAGATTCAAGAGGCCTGTAACGATCAACATAAAGACGACTGCGCCGACTTGATTTTTTGGCATTATAATTACAACTACAACAAAGAGCTTTCGGATTTTCACTCTTTTGTGTCTTCAGATAAAATTGAATGAAAAGATTAAGAAGTTTCAAACTTTCTATTCCATATCCGTTTCAGCTAATACTTGGGTGTTTTTGTTTGAGCTGTACGAGATGAAATTCTCATATACGGTTCTCGGGGGGGGGTCCTCTTGGTTTACCTATCTCAATAAAGTCTATGATTGGTTCGAAGAGCGCCTCGAAATTCAGGCGATTGCAGATGATATAACTAGTAAATATGTTCCTCCTCATGTTAACATATTTTATTGTCTAGGAGGAATTACGCTTACTTGTTTTTTGGTACAAGTAGCTACAGGATTTGCTATGACTTTTTACTATCGTCCAACCGTTACTGAGGCTTTTGCTTCTGTTCAATACATAATGACTGAAGCTAACTTTGGTTGGTTAATCCGATCAGTTCATCGATGGTCGGCAAGTATGATGGTCTTAATGATGATCCTGCACGTATTTCGTGTCTATCTCACTGGTGGTTTTAAAAAACCTCGCGAATTAACTTGGGTTACAGGCGTGGTTCTGGGTGTGTTGACCGCATCTTTTGGCGTAACAGGTTATTCCTTACCTCAGGACCAAATTGGTTATTGGGCAGTCAAAATCGTAACAGGCGTTCGGAAGCTATTCCGGTAATAGGATCGCCTTTGGTAGAGTTATTACGTGGAAGTGCTAGTGTGGGACAATCCACTTTGACCCGTTTTATAGTTTACACTTTTGTATTACCCTTCTTACTGCTGTATTTATGTTAATGCATTTCCTAATGATACGTAAGCAAGGCATTTCTGGTCCTTTATAGAATATAGACCATAGCTATATTGTAACCAATAATTTATCTTATTACTTGGGGGAGGAACAATAGTATTTCATTGCTACAAATATGGATTATTGAAAAAAAAAATAAGACATGTATTTGGATATTTCCTTTCAACTACAACAATATTCTAGTATTTATTTGACATGAATAGTTGAAGGGAATTCCCCGAAGAAAATGGATTATGGGAGTGTGTGACTTGAACTATTGATTGGGCCGTGCAGAAATATGCCTTTATCTGCTACATTGGAATTCACAACCAAATGTGTCTTTGTTTCAACCACCGTGTAAGCCCCATACAAAGGATAGGCTGGTTCGCTTGAAGAGAATCTTTTCTATGATCAGACCTGACGATGTTGTGTATAAATAGGGCTCCGTAAGATCCAGTAGAATAAGTGATTTGGCATAATCAAAATTAGATTTTAGTTTTTTTTTTACTTTCTTATCTTAATAGTATGAAAATGCATTCATTTCTTCTGCATCGACCCGATTTAATTATACTATCAGGTGAAACAAGGGATCTAAAGAAGAGCAAAGGCTAGACTATATTAGTAACAAGTAAATCCTTTGTATGTAAAAAATCTCGATATATTTTTGGGATAAAGGTGAATCGCAAGGCCTAAGACGACCCATAAAGCACTTGATCACGATCAATTTTGTACGCCTACTTGGGTATTGAGCATTTACCTGTAAAAATGAAATTCCTTGGAATGTATAATTGCAACTCCGTAAAATGGAATCGGGTAACTTTTTTCTTACATATGGAACCATTCATATGTGTGGGATAACATATAGATTTATTTTAAACATATAGAATATAGATTTATTTTATAGGTATCCGTTTGTATCCATTTGATTCGATTGACTTTTGCTTGAGCCGGATGATGAAAATTATCATGTCCGGTTCCTTTGGGATGGATCTAGAAAATTCACCTATCCTAATAACAAAAAAACCTGACTTGAACGATCCTGTATTAAAGAGCTAAATTAGCTAAAGGTATGGGTCATAATTATTATGGAGAACCACGTGGCCAATGATCTTTTATATATTTTTCCAGTAGTAATTCTCAGTACTACTTGCTTGTAACGTGGGCAGCGGTTCTAGAACCTTCAATGATTGGTGAACCCTTGGATCCATTTTGCAACTCCTTTGGAAATATTACCTGAATGGTATTTCTTTCCTGTATTTCAAATACTTCGTACAGTACCTAACAAGTTATTGGGTGTTCTTTAATGGTTTCAGTACCCATGGGATTATTAACAGTACCGTTTTTTGGAAAATGTTAATAAATTCCAAATCCATTTCGTCGTCCAGTAGCGACAACCGTTTTTTGATTGGTACTGCAGTAGCCCTTTGGTTGGAGTATTGAACGCAACATTACCGATTGATAAATCCCTAACTTTAGGTCTTTTTAAATTGAATCAATTAAAAAAAAAATATCATGATGTGCGTATCTGAGGGAGTAGTCACTTCAAAAGGCAAAAGTGAATTCTCCTAGATACATTTATTCAATTCTGGTCCGAATCTATGGATTGTGCTGAAGGTTCAAAATCCATTGGATTAAAATTTGATAAATCAATTTCGAAATGCTTTTCTACTTCTTTTCTAGAATGCCCAATATTTGTTTTACATCTTCTATGCGAAAGTGTTTCAATTTTCATAAGGTCTTCTCGACTGTTATTCAAAGGTCCAATAATGTATGTATATTGGACTTTTTGAGACAATTATAGATCCTGGGAGGCAATTCTGATTGGTCAATAAAATATATTTCAATGCTATTTCTTTTTTCTTTTTTTGTTAGTTTAACTAATCTATCATGAAACGGAAAAAAAAGGTAAAGTAACATCATGTTGATTGTTTTCTAAATGTAAAGTTTTTCTTCTTCGTATGTAGAAAAGGAATAAATAAATCAATCAAATTACGAGAAAGCTTCATGAAGTGCTTCTTTCGGAGTTAAACTTCCATTTGTCCATATTTCTAGAAAAAGTATCTCCTGTTTTTCATTATCATTCCCATAACAATGAATACTATGATTCGCATTTCGAACAGGCATGAATACAGCATCTATAGGATAACTTCCTGTGTTGAAAGTTCTTTGGCGTTTTTATACCATATCCTCTATTTCTCTCGATTTGTAATCCAATACACAAATCAATTGGTTCGGTTAGGCTGGCTACATGCTGTGTATTATCAACGATTTCCACAGAAGGTGGTAAAGATGATGTCTTGAAACAGTTACATATCCGGGACCCTTGGCACAAATAAAGGCGTTACGGAGTTCCATACAAATTCCCTCTCAATACAATTTCTTTCAATTCATTAAAATTTCATGGACTGATTCTGAATACCTACTATAGTAGAATATTCATGGGTATTTTCTCAGATTTTGCACGTGTAATGCATGTTCCTTCTAGTTCTCAAGCAAAGCTCTTCGCATCGCAATGCCTATTGTGTCGGCTTGGCCTTTCATAAGTGGAGACAGAATAAAGCGTCCATAATAAAGGCGCT
>NW_026440511.1:0-25506 GCF_025698485.1 Gossypium arboreum
GCCCCTTTATCACCCACGATACCGATATCCTTCGCTTTAGATCCTCGACCCCGATCGGGCTATCGGTTTCACGGATTACTTTCACTTTAATTTACATCCTAATCAAATCCACCGAAAATCTTGCTTTCAAACTCGGTCCAAAACAATGGTTCGGCATTTACGAAGACAAAACCAAATGGTGCCATCTTAATACTTGATTGAAAGGGTTTTGTTGGCGAATTCAATCAACGGCAAATCGGTACCATGAACCACTAAACTTCGAGGATGCAACATCTTAACATATCCTCAATTCTGAATTATCCGCTCGGATTGACCATCGGTTTGGGGGTGAAAGGCGGTGCAAATGCAACTTGGTACCCAAAGCTTCTTCAACCCAAAATGAGGTAAATCTCGGATCTCTATCCCCACGATGAAATAGGCACCCGTGTAATCTCACAATCGGCGTACAATTATAGTTTGTCCATTGAAAAATCCGTCCGGGATAAAGTGGGCCGACTTAGTCAATCGATCTACCACTAAACCGCATCCTTCACTTGCGCAATGGCGGTCCGGATACAAAGTCATTGTGACTCGATCCCTTTCCCCGGGTATCGTGATTGGTGAAGTAATCCGAAGGCACGATGTTCGCTTTCACTTGTTGACATATTAAACATCTAAGTAACAAAGTCGGAGATGTCTCGCTTCATCCATGCCACCAAATCGGCGTTTCAAATCATTGTACATCTTCGTACTCCCGGGTATTGCCATTCGGCTACAATGGGCTTCATTCAAAATTATCGAAATGAGTTCAATTCTTTGGGACACCAAGACTTTGAACCTCAAACAATTCGTCCGTCGATTTGAAACTCCGAGTCCTTTTGAAACACCAGCCCGTTTTGCAACCAACTCGTCGTCGACTTTCGGCTTCCGAATTTGGTGTGTCAATAATGGTTTGGCTTTCAATTCAGCCACTAACACCTGGGATCGGACGGACAAGTGCACATTCATCGTCGTAAATGAATAAGATTCGACTCAAGGCATCATAACCATATTAGCCTTTCGGGTGATAGTCAAGAGCTCATAATCCTTTTAAATCGAGCCCGTCTTTGCCATGATTTAAGTCTCTTTGGGTCATCAAATATTTGAGACTTTTGTGATCCATATACTGCACCTTTCACCAAATAAGTAATGTGCCAAATCTTTAAAGGAATCGATGGCTGACCAACTCGAGATCATAGGTCGGATAATTTTCTCATGTGGCTTTAATTGCCTCAGCGCTAGGCCACAACTCCGACCTTCTTGCATGTCGTAACCTTAGAGAAGCGTTAATGACAAACTCCTTCGGACTCGGGTTGCACTAGGTGGGGCTTGGTCAAATAAGTTTTGATTGATGAAACTTTTTGGCATTTCTCATCCATTGAACCGTCCTTTTGGGTAACCGTATGGTGGCTATCGTTGAAGCCTTTTACAAATTCGGTAATAAGCAAAGCCCCCAAAAAAGAACCTCGTAATATTTCAGCTTCCAATTAAGTATGGCTGAAATTTTATTGGGTCCTCGAATACCGATCGATACCCAACCAAAGCTAACCTCTCTTAAAGGAACTCCCCTTGAACTTAGCATATAATTGCTTGTCCGTAAAATTTCGCACTAACCGGGTGTTGACATGTTGGTTCGTTTCTTGAATAGACCAAGATATCATCAATGAACACATTCTGAATCGATCCAAATATAGTCTAAGATCCGATTCATTAAATCCATAAATACCATGAGGGCATTAGTGAGCCTAGCGGCATCACTAGGAACTCATAGTGACCATATCTAGTTAAAGAAGGCGGTCTTGGACGCGTCGGAATCTCGATTATGATTGATAATGCAGATCTCAAATCTATTTTGAAGAACAGGCTCCTTGATTGATCGAACAAGTCGTCAATGCGTTGGCAATGGATATTTATTCTTTATAAATCGCTTTAAGTGGCGATAGTCGATCTACGATCGCATGGTTCCATCCTTCTTCTTCACGAACAACACCGGCGCACAAAGGCGAAAAACTGGGCGAGCAAAACCTCTATCCACCAATTCTTGGCGGAGCTTTCAACTCCTTTAATTCCGTTGGTGCCATCACGATCTCAGACTATCGAAGTGGAGTGGTACCGGTACCAATTCGATACAAATTCTATTTCGAGCGGTGGTAAGCGGCAATTCTTGGAAAACATCGGGTATTCACAAACCACGGGCTGATTCGGTTTCTTCTGGATTGTCGTCATCGAGAAACGTCGCCAAAGTGCAACCGCTTCTTACATATTTACAGGCCAACATCGATATTATTTGGCAACCCCTTTGGTCGTGGACTCAACGGAATATTCATTATTCGCGCACCTCAAATCGATAGTCTTGCTCTTGCAATTTACAACCGCATCGTGCATGGTCAACCAATCCAAACCAAGAATAACATCGAACTCATCGAGGCAAAAGCATCAAGTCCGGGAAAACAAGAACCTCGGAACACTGGGGACTTTTCTTGCACTTTGTTGACAAGCGTAATGACCCAAGGGGTTTGACACGAATTACAAACTCATTAGACTCAATGGGCAAAAGTCTTCTTTGGATGCTAAGGTTTCACATATATATGAATGAGGTAGAACCGAGGTCAATCAAAGCAATCACATTTGTATTGAAAAGAGTGAAAGTACAGTAATAACATGTCTGGAGGCGGCATCCTCGTTATGCGGCGTGTGGCATAAGTCCTAGCGAGAACACGAGCCTCGAGATCGATGGTAGCATCTCTAGATCCTCTCGGCCCTTTGACATTGCCCATATTTCTAGGTGGTCTACCTCGGCGATGGTAGCACCGGGTTTGCCTCTGACTTACATTAGTTCATGCATCCTGGGCAATCCTTCATAAAAGTGGTGGCCGATCCACACTTATAGGAAGCGATCACAAAACCAACAGCTCCCGAATGCCATTTGCCACATGTGGACACTCCGCCCTCTCTCGGCGATCATTTCCACCACCGATCGGTGACTCGTGTAGTCACCGAAGTCGTCGGCGTCCTCGTCTAGAAAAAGCCCGCGCCTCTAGACGGCTCGCATCATCTCAAATCTCTTGATGCTTGTTGAAGAGACTTTCGAGACCTCTTCGAATTCTCCGGTTCCATCGACTTTTGTTTCTCCTTTCTAAGCTCTTGACTTCGGCTTCCTTCAGCCGTACTACGAACTCTGTCTAGAAATGCCAACAAACATCCTTATATCATCATTCAGCCCATCCTCGGCGTTTACACATAATAGCCGGACGAAATCACATTCTAGCGTCGGCTAAGCCTCTGTTTGGTTATTCGATTAGCGGACATAGAACCTTGCTTAAGATCAAGAAATTCCCTCGCTTTTTGGTCGATGAATCTCATCGATATACTACTTTTTTGAACTTCGGTTTGAAAGAATTCCCAAGTCACTTGCTCTCTAGGCACCACAAAGTCGAGTACTCCACCAATAGTAGGCGGTTCGTAACAAGGAGATGGTACACTTTAAGCACTCATGATTATGCAGGATAGCTCATCAAGCACCGAATAGTGTTATCTAACCAAAATTCAGCTACTTCATCATCATCATCCGTAGCCTTAAATTCCAGTGGCCCCATGTTTTGAATCCTATCATTTGAGGGGCTTACTGACCTGTTGATCACGGGTATTGTAGAGGCGGTCGGGGAATGGAGGTTGTGGAGCAGTAGTGTTGGTTGAATGTATTGATTAAACCATTCGTTCATCACACTATAAAAGGCTTGCCTAACCTCGTCATTAGGATTGCTTTGCCATAGGTTGAGAGTCCTTGGTGCTGTCCCTTAGCGGAGGCGGCGCCACACTCTCCACATCATCAGCTATCGCTCGGTTGGGATGGGATCCATTGCTATAAACAAACACAAAGTCAAATTGTAAATCACCACACTATCGATTCATCATTTAATGGCATGTATAACTAGACCCCAAACACATCACGGTAGTCCTAGAATCGACTAAACCGTGGCTCGATACCAATAAAATTGTAACACCGAACCGAGACCATCGCCGATTAATGGGACACGAGGTTAACAAGCCAAGTTCACTTGTTTTGCCCATCCATTGGACATTTCAGTCAGGCTGGAAAAACTGCGTCACTATCGCCTTAAAAATCATATCTCGAGTTTCAAAACTCGGAAACTGGTTCGTAAATTTTCCTGAATTTAGACTCATATATCCATCCATGGATTTATTTCTGGAATTTTGGTCGGGCCAATTGGTACAGTTTATTAGTTAAAGTCACTCATGTTACAGGGATCGACTGCTCTGACCTTCGCGTGGTATAACTTGAATATCTCTCTGTACAGGGCTTTAATTCTGGTGCCGTTTGTTTCTAGTGAAACTAGACTCAAGATTTAATCTTTACATATAAGGTATGTCTCCTAATTCTTTTGGATAATTTATAGTGAATTTTTAAAGTTGCGACAGGGAACAGAAACCATTCTGGCCCTGTCTCACAATAGCTTTAATATCTCTTAACCTGTAACTCCTATGACCATTTCGTTTCTTCCATAAGAAATAGACTCATCAAGGTTCATTTACATAGCTTATTCACTATTTAATTCCATTCCTATGAATTTTGGTGATTTTCACATTCACGCCACTGCAGCTGGCAGCATCTGTTTTAAGGTAGGGCTTACCTATTTGGTAGTCTCCATGAATCAACTAGTCTTGCCATACATAGGTTCATATATGATCATTTTAACCATGCCAATGGCTGATCATATGACCAACATTCCATTTCCAAGCCATAGCCACATCATGACACCAAATATATATACAAACCACATAGCCAAATGCATCATTTCATTTATATACATTCTTACTTCACACTTCATCATTATATAATTTCACAAAGTATCAATCAATTCAATAACTGAAATTCATTAGTCGATTGATGAATGTTGCTCAAACATGTCGACTTTCAATGCACATATAACGTACCTTATCCTTTGGGCTTTTAGTGTCTTGATTGAATTCATTCCAACACTTACCTCCAGCCCAAGATTCTTGAATATAACGGATATAATCACGTGCACAAATGCCTTGGTCTTAGCGGATAGAATAACTCACGAATGCCTTGGTCTTAGCCGGATATAGCCACTAGCACAACGCCGGTGCCGGATATAATTTCCAATAATTGTCTTGGGGCCTTGGATATCATTCAATTTCTCATGCACACATACATCAATAATCATTGGACATACATATTTCATTTTTAGATTACTCAAACACAATTATAATCATTAGCATATTAGCAGCCGGGACTTAGCCGGGTGGAATTCAAATACTCATACACACATAATCAATAATCATACATCCATATTTCATCTCACATAATTCAAGTAAGGTCACTTCTTGAGGACTTACCTCGGATGTTGTCGAGGCTTTTTAGGCTATTGATCACCTTTTCCTTCCCTTGTCAATTGTGGCCCTCTTAGCTCTTGAGCTTAATCTTGATGCAAATTTAAAATCACCTTCTAGATCTCTTCTAAACAAAGGAAATGAAGCAAAATCCTTCTTCCTCTTAGTATTTTCGACCAAAAAGGAGAGCAAGCATGAACAAATTTTTTTTTGTTTTTCTCTTCTTGGTTGCGGCAATGGGGTATGCTACTCTCTCACACATTTTTTTGTCATTCTTTTCTTACCCATGCTTATTTGTTTACTATTTCTCTAATGCCCAACAAAACATGTTTCATGACATGTTTAACCCATATCTCTTTGTCATGGCCATTACTTGTAAAGGGAATTTGACATACAAGTCCATTATTTTGCATGCATGCTTTAATTAGTCATCACCCTATCGTATTTTTCAAAGTTCACTACTAAGTCCTTTCTAGTGGAATTCACCTTTATAACACTAAATCAATCATCAAAAATGTCATACATGAATACACACATATTATAGGCATCGAAATAAATTTTAAATTATTGTTATGCCTCGGTTTTGTGGTCCCGAAACCACATTCGGCTAAGGTCTATTTTGGGCTGTCTGGCGAGGACCCACCGTCTCAAGCACTATCACCCTATTGTCCGGTTCATGCAGCGACTATATCATGACATCTCTGGCGCCTCACTTGATTGAAATGATAGTGTTTTGAACAATTTGACAACATTGATGCTAGTCTATAGTTGTCAACACCTCCACATCTCATTGCCACCCCACCTCATGAACCATTTAGCAATTAAGATGTTTAAAACATTTATTTATTATTTTATGTTTTACTTTTATTTTATTTTAAGACTACTTTTTATTTTCTTTCACCTTATTTTTTGTTAGGACTTATAATTATTATTTTACAATTTTAATTTTGGCACATTCCTATTGAGTACTTACCCTTCCTTATATATTTCCTAAAAGAGTTCTTAATTTTATCACAGTTATAAAGATCTCCACAACTCACTATTACTCGGGAACTGAAACTCCACTAGGAAAGGTTCTCCAGACCGCCATGCTTTCCACGATCATAACCAACCAGATATAATATTCTTTTAGCGGAGACTTATGGACTAATGAACTTCCGCGAGTATCCTCCTCCACCCAATTATTCTCCAAAACTCCAGTTCAAGGAAATTCACTCATCACTCAGTTTCCTCCTCTCCTATATTATTCCTATATTCTTATATTTATCTTTGTACATTGAGGACAATGTACATATTAAGTGTGGGGAGTATCCATGTCATTATCGAAAAAAATCACTGAATGACTATCTTGTTCTCTTGAAAAGCTCTCATATCATATTTAGGATAAATTTTGATTGATTTAAGATTTTATTGATATATCTTGATTTAAAAGCGTAGGCATTTATGCATTGATTGTTTAAACTTTAACGTTAGAGATTAAGCATGATAAGTTGATTTAGAAGAATTTAAAAATTTAGGTTGTTTCCCCAAGTTTAGGTATTACTTTGAGTTGGAATTCACAAGTTTTAAACATCAAAAAGCCATAATTTTGTGAGATTTTGAGCCTTTTGAGTATATATTAATTCTTTCATGCTCACTTTTATTATTGCTTTGAGTTAAATGAGATTGAACTGTTATTCTAGAACTTGCTTGATTATGCATGTCAAGACCACACCATTTGATTTGATATGTCAAAATGATTAAGGCACTTAGGATTAACCCACTCATGTCATGAAAAGCCTACCTCTAAATTAACCCCATGAACCCCTTTGAGCCTAACAACCCATTTTTTTGTATTACCCATAATATTAACCCTTAACCCATTATTGTTGAAATCCCAAATTAAATTTAATCCTATTTTTGTTGAGATTTGAATTGAAATAATTACTCAGCTATGTCTTATTCTTAATAGTTAGTCTATGTTATTTAACTTGCTCTTAAAAAATATGTATACACATTAGTAGTAATCTTTTGTTTTTGAGGTTAAGTATTTAAATTCCATATTCGAAAAGAAGCTCTATTATGCGTAAGTGATGATTAAATCTTTTTCATTAAGTGATTTTCAATTCAATCTCGATTCTAACCATTTCTTTTAGCTTGTGACCACACCCCTAACCAAAGCCACGTTATAACCCTCTAAAGACCGTTTGATTGATAGATCATCTCAATTTATAGTGGTGGAGATGTGATTTTCATGCAAGCACTGTGGTAATAACTTTTCATATTGAGATGAGTTACTTACATTGTCCTTAAACATTTTGGTGATTTGAGTCAATCTTTAGTGAAGATGTTAAACTCATTGAGATTTCAAAAGGTAACCACTTAGATAAGGAGATGCCTAAAGTTTTGCATGATTAAATACTCAACTTGGAATGTTTGAAACTTTGATGTTCTTTTAGTTGAATTTTCAATGTATGGTTACCTATGGATTATTTTGAGATATTATCGATAGAAATTATAGGTTAAAAAATTTATTTTGAATATGAGTTGAGAATTTTGCGAGGACAAGCAAATCCTTAAGTGTGAGGTATTTGATAAACTGTAATTTATACATATTTTTACCCCATGTACTTGCATTTTATGGATGATTTTTCCTTAGAATTGGTGAATTGATGCTTCTAATGCCTTAATTTCATGTTTTATACTTAGGTAAGCATAGGAAAGAATGAAAGCGAGCCAAAATGAAAAAATGGGCCAAAGTACAAATCAACACGGCTGGACTTCCTTACACGGGCACCATACATGCCGTGTCAATCTGATCGAAGCCACGACTCACGCAGATTGTGTATGCAGTGTGTCCTCCAACCCAAGTTGAGTCAATTCAGAAAAAGCTAATTTTGAGGTTCCTAAGCATTTCAAAGCCTATAAATACACCCTAGAGGAGAGGAAATGGGACACGAGAGAATGAGAGGCGCTCAAGGGAAGTCGATTGATCCATCTCGAAGCCGTAGTCACCATCGAGATGAAGATCTCCCTCAATTTCCCTTGGGGTTTTGGGTTTTATTTATGTTTTGTATTCATTATTCTTCGAGATGTTTTCCTTTTTAGTTGTGAAATAAATCCTAAATACCTAAAGGGAATGAAACCTAAGACGAATCTTGTTATTATTTTCTAAATTATGATAAATATTTAACTTGTTCTTAAGTATGTGTTCTTAATTCTTGTTTTGATATCCCGGATCTTGACTCAAGATAAGCTCTTATTAGGAGGAGAATAAACCCTATCTAAAAGTACCTTTGTCATAATTAAGCTAGTTGAGTTGATTGCGGCGCCTGACATAGGGTGGAGGATTAGGGTGAAACCTAATAAGGGATCCATAGATCGAGTTAATGCAACCTTAGGGTGTTAATTGAGCAAAATCTCAATTATTCAATCTAGGGATTAGACATTATTAGTCTGAGTAGGGATAATAACATAACTCGAGGATCTCTACGGGACAAGTTAAATGAATAAATCATCGATTGAAGCCGAATAACAAGTAAAGTCTAGGTGGATTTTTCCTTAGGTATTGTCTTAATTCAATCATTTTCCAAAAGTAATCCCCCAATTCTACTTTACGTGAATTCTTAGTTTAGATAATTAGTTAGTTAAAACAAAACCCCTTATTCTTGGCTAGATAATAAAGCGGTCATTACTAGTAATTTAAGTTCCTTTGGGTTCGACAATTGATCTTGCTAAAACTATACTCTTGTTCAATAGGTACACTTGCCTACATCGTGATAATAGTTAGTGTCAAAACGATTCTTTATAAATATTTAAAACTGTCACCGACGAAAATAATCGGGCTTAGCGAGTTGTTATCGTCATTTCATTAAAAACTTCTCTATAGTTGCTTCACCGATGAGCAGTTATTCAGAAAAATATTGAGTTTGTTTGGTTAAATAAATGCCAACAAAGTTTTGATCAATGAAAATCATGTTGATAGAAGCTCGATCTTCTTCGCCTAAATCTGGGAAGATTATGTTGTTTAAAGCAATCCGTCACTCAACGGGCTGGGTTGTGTGTCGATGCAAGCGAAAAGGTAATAGCATATGCTTCTCGTTAGTTAAAGCCACATGAGAGAAATTACGACTCACAATCTAGAATTGTTTGCAATAGTTTTGCTCTCGAATATTTGGCACACTATCATGCGGTGATAAATTTCATATATTTAAAATCACAAAATCTTGAAATATTTGATGACTAAAAAATAGAACTTGAGACATCAATAGTAGCTAGAGTTATTAAAAGATTAAGATCACGGTAATTGATTATCATCTCGGAAAAGCTAATGTTTTGCCAAATACCTTAAGTCAAAAATCATTGTTCGCATTAAGAGAGTTGAGCCTTCATTGACTTGGAATCATGATGGTTTTATTTTAGTTGAACTAAAAGTTAGACCGTTGTTTCTTGACAAATTCGAGAGTTGCAAAATGATGACTCGAAATTGGTAGTTAAATGAAAATAGTTCACTGATGATTCATCTATAGAATTTTGTGTTGATGTTGATGGTATATTGTACTTTTGTTATAGATTGTGTGTTTCAAACAATGCGGAATTGAATTGAGACATTTTGACTAAAGCTCATAGTAGTCATTACAATATACATTAGGGTGAAATGAAAATGTTTTGTGACTTAAAATAGATGTATTGGTAGCCATGTATGAAATGGAAAATTTATGTGTTTGTAGCTAAATGTGGGTTGTCGACAAGTAAAATCTTAGCATCAAATATCGTTGAGATTACTACAACTGTCATGATTCCTAAATGAAAATGGGAGCGAGTCACAGATTTTGTATCTGGGTTACGTATCGAAAAAAAATTTGATCGGGTTATTGTTGTGATTGATGATGTCGGCTCATTTTATTCCGTTCTAAGCAGTTAATCTCTTGAAATATTAGTTGAGTTGTATATGCGAGATCGTCAAATTACGGTGCCATTGTCTATTATTTCTAATTGAGACCCAAGATTTACCTCTAGATTTTAGGGTAAAATTCATGAAATTTTACATCTGAAACTCAATTTTAGGATAGATTTTATTCACGAATGAGCGGACAATCAAAGCAGGTGATCTGATTTGAAGACATGTTATGGTCTGTATTCTTGAGTTTGAGGTAGTTGAGAAAATATCGTCGTTAGCTAAATTTCCTTATAATAACACTATCAATCTAGCATAAAAATGGCACCATTTGAAGCTTTATATGGAAGGAAATGTAGAACACCACTATCTTGGTCGAGTTGAGCACATCTAAGCTAGTGGGGATAGATTTGATTTGTGGCGAAGATAAAATTGTGTTATTCTTGATTGTCTAAAGTTGCATCGATCGTTAGAAGTCATACCGATTTGAAAAGAAAAGATATATAATTTTTCATTGGCGACGATTATTTTGAAAGTTTCATCATGGAATAAAATACTACGTGGCGTAAAGGAAAGTTGAGTTCGGGTTTATCGGGTCATATGAAATTATTGAAAGAATTGGTCCCATAGCTGATTGGGTTTACCTCTGAACTTGAAAAGATTCACAATGTTTTCCATGTTTCAATCTTTGAGATAGTATAGATCAAGTCCTTCACATGTGATTCCTTCTAGTGAAATTGGATTCTGTTGAATTTGTAGTATACGAAGAATAGATAAAATTTTGGCTCTTGAAGTAAAAAACTGAATAAGCAGATATTGTTAGTAAAAGTTTTATACAATTAGCACAGTGTCGAGGAAGCTACTTGGGAGACTAAGGAATTGATGAAATTCTAGTATTGGACTTATTCTCGGGTAAAAATTTTGTGGACAAAATTTCTTAAGGAAGAGTTATAACGACCCGTTTTAATGTTTTAGAAACAATAGTTTTGGGACCATAATTTTGATATGTGTGTAATATTTATGAAGTCCTTAGGGTCAATTTCAATTTTGGTTAGGAAATTTTAACATTTAGATAGTTAATTAAGCGAAAAGGACTAAAATGTGAAAGTTGTAAAATCTAGCTATAATTGATTATAATGATTAGATGGTGTAAATCAAATAAGCGGAATGGTTTAAAGGAAAATATACCATTTCTTAATTAGCATGGACGATTAAGGCTATGCAAAAATGTATGTTTAATTGAAGGGCAATTACGTAATTAAATAATAAAACTTAAGTAAAATAAAACAAAAATAATGTATCATCTTCCCAAAATGGTTTTGACTGAAATTGAATAGAAGAAAAACCATTGAAGGCTGAAGGTTTAGCCACCTTAATTTCCTTTACATGTGAGTGATTTTTTCATATGTTTTTGTAATTTTTATGTTTTGAGATCATTGCAACTAGGTCCACTAAATCATACCTCTGTTTTTGAAACTATAATGTTTTAGAATGTGCCATGGATGAGTTTAAGGTGTTTGTGAAAGTTTGTGGTAGATTACTAAGCTTGGTTGTTAAATAGGATTATTTTCTAAAGTAATTTTATTGATTTTCATGTTAAATGACTAAATTGTTTTAATGGTAAAATTTCATAGTATTCTGTGAAATTATGTTAAATAGAGGGTTACGTAGAAATATTCACTAGTATGGGTTGTGTCCAAATAAGGTTAATTTTGTAATTTTTGGGTTTAGGGATTAAATTAAATAAAGTGTAAAAGTTTGGTGCAATTGTGAAATATTGTAAATAGAATGAAATATGTATTAAATTGAATGATACATGAAATTGAAGCTAATAAAATGAAATAAACTATTTTATAGGTCAAGAACAAGTAGATAACTAAGGAAAAGACAAAGTTGCTAAGTAGTCCTAAACTTTTACAAACTCTGTAGTTTAACCTTAGTAAGTTCATTCGGTTTATTTTAACATATTTTGAAATGTACACATTGTGTGAAATTGGTTATTGAATATTTTAGTGATGCTTGATTATAAACTATTGTAAATTTATAAAATAGTTTATTTGAACCTTGTTAAATGATGTTGTATTGTGAGGCGAATGAGCGTAGGATGAAATCTGATTGGCATGCCAATAGGTTATAGTGTACGCTGTATGGGATTGACTTGTGACAAGGCAATGATTCCTAATTTTGTTTATACCTTTGAGTAAATCATGTTTCACATTTGTTGCGAACTATCGTGTTTATATTTGATGATTCGGCGTGTTACCAGAGGATGTAAAGCCTTTGAGCTTGGCACTTGGTGCCCGAGCATGTTTTTGGATGGATTTTAGCATACGTGATAGGCATTTGGTGCCAAGGCATGTTTCGGTTGGATTGGCTCGTTTGAGCTCATGGCGTGTTTGGATGGATAGCTCGTACTCATATCTATATATCGTTCATTGGGCAATATCTTTAGTGTTAAATGACTTGTTATTGAATTGTTTGAAAATTGTTCATGAATTTCCTAATAGCATTGTAGCTTAATATTGAATTATCTCGTATGTTTGTATTAAAATGTAACTTCGTACATGATTGTATGTATATACTCACATGTTAATGATGTGGTTGACAAGAAACTTTATTTATTACTCTTGTTATTATAAATTTTATGATTATTTTGGTAAGCTTTACCATTCTAACAGTTGAACTTACTAAGTTTTATAGAGGCTTATTCATGTTATTTTCTTGTTTCCTTGTAGATAACATTTTGTGGAATTGAGCGATCGGATTAGCAAGATTACACTATCCGGACACATTTTGGTAGTTTTGAAGTTAACATTTAGGTTATATGGCATGTAATAGGTGAAATTTGTAGATGTTTGATTTGTAAATTATTTGGTAATTATGAAATTGAAGAATGATGTCTCGTTTAGTATTAACTTGTATATGTTTATGTTCATGTCATGTTATTTGGTCATTTTATAACACCGGATTTGGGCTAGTCAAAGATGGTTTTGGGACCACTAAACCGAGTTGGAGAAATTAATTTCTTTATATTATGTCATGTGTTGTGGCATGATTATATGAGAGAATAAAATTTTTGTGAATTAATTTTAGTATTTGCATGCTTAATTAAGAAAAGGACTAAATCGCATAAAGGGTAAAAGTTCTATTTTACTTGATAGACATACCAAATAGCTAGAGAGCCATAATTGGAGGTCTTTAAAGGGCAATTAGACCCTCCAAGAGGCATGGCCGACATATAGGGCAAGAAATTAATGGGTCAAATGGTTAGGTAATTTGATGACCTAATTTTAACTAGAATAAAAATAAAATAAAGAGAAATATCATCTTCTTTTCTACCATCTTCTTCACCAAAATTCAGCCATTGTAGGGATTTGAGCTTCAAAAAAAATTCTCTCTCTTGCAAGTAAGTGACTTTGATGGCTTTTTGAAAAGTTTTACATTTTAGAACCCTTGTAGTGAGCTTTCAAATGGGGGACTATTTTGCAAAGTGGTTGAAAGTCTAGGGTTTTCCATGATAGTAGACATGTTTTTTCTGAAATTTTATGGAAGAAAATGAACCATAGTTGTGAAATAAACAACTTTTGTGAAGAGATTTCTCGAAAACCCTAAAAGGACCGTTTTGCATAAGTTGTAAAATAGGTGACAAAGGTGTGAAATATTGAGAATTTTGGACTGCTTCTAGTGTAAAAAGTAATCGACTAGGCTTAAGATATGAAGAAATTCGATAAAATCGATTTTTAGGACCTAGGGTAAAATAGTCATTTTGCAAAGTCTAGGGGCAAAATGGTCATTTTGCCCAATTTTAAATGTTGAGTATCTAGATTAATAAAATGATTAAATTAAAAATTTTTATCATTCTAGATCAAGAATTACAAAATTAGGGCCTAAGCAGGGAAGCGATGCAAGTGGACAAAAGTAGAACTAGTCGTCCACATTTTGTAATTCGACGTAAGTTGTATGTAAATAATACAACTACATCGTTATTATATGTGCTTGAATTCGATAGCATGAATTGCTTGTTTGTGGAAATAATCATGTATGATAATAGAGATAATAGAACACGGATGAACCTTAGGAACAAATGGGATATTCATGCCATGACATTTGGGTCATTAGATGCGCTAGTGTAAAAATGTCTAGGACATGCTTGACCACATTATAAGAGTGGTGTAAGACATGTGCAGGACATGGCATTGGCATTAAGGCGAGAGCTAATGTAAGACATGTGGACATGCATCGGCCTCGAGATGTAAGCGATTAAGACATGTCTAGGACATGCATCGGCTAAGATGTGTCGGTCTAAGACCATGTTTAGGACATGGCATCGACATATAGAGTGTCAGTGTAAGACCATGTTTGGGGCATGGCATCGATGCGGATATGTGAAAGCTAGTTAAGACCATGTTTGGGACATGGCGTGACCTTTGATAGTTAATGTAAGACCATATGCAGGACATGGCATCAACTTGATGGATGAGCGGTGTAAGACCATGTCGGGACATGGCATTGGCATTATACCCTATGTTGAGGCTTAGTGACTATCCGATAGTATTCCAAATGGTTCAGCGGTGAAATTATAGTTCAAGTTAAGCGAGAAAAGTATAACCATGTTGTGAGGATACGGTACCCAAATGAAATGCATGAGATGTGAGCTTAGTATATGTTATGTGAATTGCGTTGGATAGTGACGAGTAAGTTGTGCTTATGCTTATTTTAGTGTTATGAGCATGATGATGAATGGTAAAGTTGTCGTTATATTTATTTTCATGCAACTTCTTGAGCTTTATACTTACGTTCTTTCCATTTTCTTATAGTGTCGCCTAATTAACTTCGTGGATCAACAGACCGTGAGGCATCGATCACACTATCAATCGAAGCACTTGGTATAGTTAGATCTATTTATTTTGATTATGGCATGTATAGGATCCACTTTAGAATTTTGTGTCATCGTTAATCGGCCAAATGTGTTGGCTTACTTTAGCATTTTGATTCATTTTATATAAGGCGGAAATGGCTAAAGTTGAAAGTTGTTATATGAATACAAGAAGTTATTTCATGAATGGGTAATTTGTTGGTTGTTTTAGTAAATATGAAATGTGTAAAGGCCTTAGATGTGGTTGTTGGGTTGAGGAATCATATTATGATGATCTTTAGCATGATGGATGTTGTTTTTGTGTTTGAGGTGGCAAAGGGCGATAAATAGCCTATGTTGTCCTACGGGTGAACCTGCCGATGGTGTGTGTGACACGGCCAAGCCCTTACTTGTTGTCGGCGTGTGTCTACCGTAAAAATTTCAAGTCAGTATGTATGGTAGTAAACACACGGGTAGAACACGACCATGTGTCTCGTAGTGTAAAAGAAACTGACCTAGCACATGGGCGTGTACCACAGCCGTGACCCTTAAAAGATTCTTTGTCGAAGCAGAATCTCAAGATTTTTAGACGCGGGCTAGGACATGGGCATGTCAGTGTGAGAACGAGGCCATAGACACCTGGCGTGTGTGTCGGTGTGAAAACCCCAGAGGTTAATTTAGAATTTAATTCACATGGGCATGGGACCAGGTTTGTCCCTAGGCGCTAGGCAGTGTGTGTCACACAGGGCCATCAGCCTGCCGTGTTATAATGAGCAGACGGTTGTGTTACCCTTCCCTGTGATGTGTGCCACTTTCAAGGTCATTTCTATTAAGTCGGTTTAAGGACCGAGTTGGTTTGAATGTTTCCAATAAGAGTTTGAGGCCTCGTAGGCCCACATTAGGAGTTTAAACAAGGTTAGAAAAAGTTTTAAATTTGATCAAGTCTTGGTGACTCAAAATGATTGTATGCATATGGTTAAGTATGGTAATGCCTCGTGCCTAGTCCCGACCTCGAACTCGGGTAAGGGTGTTACATTTACTAGTATCGAGCTATGGTTTAGTCGGTTCTAGAACTAACCTAGCATGAGTACAATCTAGCTATACATGCCATAGTTGTATATTGATAGTGTGATGACTCTGAAGATTATAAATTATGTTTTCATATAGTAAAAGGATCGGCGTAGCTACGGTAGATGGCGTGGAAAGTAATGCACGGCTCATTTGAAGGCTGCGCGGAGTTGATAATGGGCTCGTGGCGTTGAGTTAGGGTAGAGGACCTAGAAGCTTACCTCCATATGATGAGCGTGTGGTATTCGGAGTTCATTAGCGAATCTGAATTCTCCACCTTCCCACCTCCTCCGATTCTTGGTATGCCTCTGTAGCTCTGCAAAAAGTGGATTTGGTTAGAGAGAAACCCCGTAGAAAGAAAAAGCAGGGAGGAATTTTGGGCTAAGATTGATGATAAGCGGAAGAAGCGAAATTTGGTTAGAAAATACCATTAGGGTATTTGATGAGTTATCGTGCTGCAACTTAAAGAGTCGTAAAGTGTCGATGTCACTCCTCGAGACTGACCTATCAATGGTGGAACACCCTTGTGTCGGGTACTAAGGAAAAATTATATGGGTTCTTCGAAGGAGTTCGAGAAATACATTAGTCGGTTTATGGACGGAGAAAAAGAGTTTTAAAACAAGGTCGTAGAAACGTTGATTGAGAATGAGCGTGAGTTTGTGAGACTCAACAAATATGCATGGGAGAGCTTATCAACGAAGCCATTATAAGAGGTTTGAGGATGGTTTGAGCGAAGACATTCGTCTATTAGTTGGCATCTTGGAGATAAGGGAATTTGTGGTGCTCGTGGAGAGAGCATGTAAGGCCGATAAAATTGGCCAAGAATAGAAGAGTTGACATCGAGTCACGAGACTCAAGAAAAAGACAAGGAAATCACAGCGACCTCATCTAAAGACCAAGAGTTTCTGCCGATCAAATGCATCGGTGGGGTTCTTGAATAAGAGCAAGAATAAAAACATCTGGCGTCTAAAGCCCAAACCACTTCTATCGGGTGTTGGTAGTGCTTGGCCAAATAGGCGGAATGTTCACAATGTGGTAGAGCGTCATTTAGTGAGCATGACAGATGAAAAGGTTGCTTAATAGATCTTTGGACCACTTCATAGGAGACTTCTGATTGAACAAGTGCACATTCATCGCTCGTAAAGTGAATAGAGATTCTGACTCAAGGCATCATAACCATATTAGCCTTTCGGGTGATAGTCAAGATCGCTCATAATCCTTTCTGATTCGAGCCGTCTTTGCCATGATTTAAGTCTCTTTGGGTCATCAAATATTTGAAGACTTTTGTGATCATATACATAGCACCCTTCACCAAATAAGTAATGTAGCCAAATCTTTAAAGCGAATCGATGGCTGACCAACTCGAGATCATAAGGTCGGATAATTTTCTCATGTGGCTTTAATTGCCTCAGCGCATCAGGCCACAACTTCGACCTTCTTGCATGTCGTAACCTTAGAAGTAAGCGTATAGATGACAAACTCCTTGCGGACTCGGGTTGCACTAGGTGGGGCTTCGGTCAAATAAGTTTTTGATTGATCGAAACTTTTGGCATTTCTCATCCATTGACTTAACGTCCTTTTGGGTAACCGTCATCGCGTGGCTATCGTTGAAGCCTTTACAAATAAATCGGTAATATGACAAAGCCCCAAAAGCTCGAACCTCGGTAATATTTCGGAGCTTCCAATTAAGTATGGCTGAAATTTTATTGAAGGTGCACTCGAATACCGATCTGAATACCACCAAAGCTAACCTCTCTTAACGGAACTTCCTTCTTGAACTTAGCATATAATTGCTTGTCCGTAAAATTTGCAGCACTAACTTGTGTTCGGACATGTTAGGTCTCGTTTCTTGAATAGACCAAGATATCATCAATGAACACATTCTGAATCGATCCAAATATAGTCTAAGATCAGATTCATTAAATCCATAAATACCATGAGGGCATTAGTGAGCCTAGCGGCATCACTAGGAACTCATAGTGACCATATCTAGTTAAAGAAGGCGGTCTTGGACGCGTCGGAATCTCGATTATGATTGATAATGCAGATCTCAAATCTATTTTGAAGAACAGGCTCCTTGATTGATCGAACAAGTCGTCAATGCGTTGGCAATGGATATTTATTCTTTATAAATCGCTTTAAGTGGCGATAGTCGATCTACGATCGCATGGTTCCATCCTTCTTCTTCACGAACAACACCGGCGCACAAAGGCGAAAAACTGGGCGAGCAAAACCTCTATCCACCAATTCTTGGCGGAGCTTTCAACTCCTTTAATTCCGTTGGTGCCATCACGATCTCAGACTATCGAAGTGGAGTGGTACCGGTACCAATTCGATACAAATTCTATTTCGAGCGGTGGTAAGCGGCAATTCTTGGAAAACATCGGGTATTCACAAACCACGGGCTGATTCGGTTTCTTCTGGATTGTCGTCATCGAGAAACGTCGCCAAAGTGCAACCGCTTCTTACATATTTACAGGCCAACATCGATATTATTTGGCAACCCCTTTGGTCGTGGACTCAACGGAATATTCATTATTCGCGCACCTCAAATCGATAGTCTTGCTCTTGCAATTTACAACCGCATCGTGCATGGTCAACCAATCCAAACCAAGAATAACATCGAACTCATCGAGGCAAAAGCATCAAGTCCGGGAAAACAAGAACCTCGGAACACTGGGGACTTTTCTTGCACTTTGTTGACAAGCGTAATGACCCAAGGGGTTTGACACGAATTACAAACTCATTAGACTCAATGGGCAAAAGTCTTCTTTGGATGCTAAGGTTTCACATATATATGAATGAGGTAGAACCGAGGTCAATCAAAGCAATCACATTTGTATTGAAAAGAGTGAAAGTACAGTAATAACATGTCTGGAGGCGGCATCCTCGTTATGCGGCGTGTGGCATAAGTCCTAGCGAGAACACGAGCCTCGAGATCGATGGTAGCATCTCTAGATCCTCTCGGCCCTTTGACATTGCCCATATTTCTAGGTGGTCTACCTCGGCGATGGTAGCACCGGGTTTGCCTCTGACTTACATTAGTTCATGCATCCTGGGCAATCCTTCATAAAAGTGGTGGCCGATCCACACTTATAGGAAGCGATCACAAAACCAACAGCTCCCGAATGCCATTTGCCACATGTGGACACTCCGCCCTCTCTCGGCGATCATTTCCACCACCGATCGGTGACTCGTGTAGTCACCGAAGTCGTCGGCGTCCTCGTCTAGAAAAAGCCCGCGCCTCTAGACGGCTCGCATCATCTCAAATCTCTTGATGCTTGTTGAAGAGACTTTCGAGACCTCTTCGAATTCTCCGGTTCCATCGACTTTTGTTTCT
This sequence comes from Gossypium arboreum, assembly GCF_025698485.1. Taxonomy (NCBI): domain Eukaryota; kingdom Viridiplantae; phylum Streptophyta; class Magnoliopsida; order Malvales; family Malvaceae; genus Gossypium; species Gossypium arboreum. The sequence goes on from NW_026440511.1 coordinate 19,534, forward strand.
CCTTTCTAAGCTCTTGACTTCGGCTTCCTTCAGCCGTACTACGAACTCTGTCTAGAAATGCCAACAAACATCCTTATATCATCATTCAGCCCATCCTCGGCGTTTACACATAATAGCCGGACGAAATCACATTCTAGCGTCGGCTAAGCCTCTGTTTGGTTATTCGATTAGCGGACATAGAACCTTGCTTAAGATCAAGAAATTCCCTCGCTTTTTGGTCGATGAATCTCATCGATATACTACTTTTTTGAACTTCGGTTTGAAAGAATTCCCAAGTCACTTGCTCTCTAGGCACCACAAAGTCGAGTACTCCACCAATAGTAGGCGGTTCGTAACAAGGAGATGGTACACTTTAAGCACTCATGATTATGCAGGATAGCTCATCAAGCACCGAATAGTGTTATCTAACCAAAATTCAGCTACTTCATCATCATCATCCGTAGCCTTAAATTCCAGTGGCCCCATGTTTTGAATCCTATCATTTGAGGGGCTTACTGACCTGTTGATCACGGGTATTGTAGAGGCGGTCGGGGAATGGAGGTTGTGGAGCAGTAGTGTTGGTTGAATGTATTGATTAAACCATTCGTTCATCACACTATAAAAGGCTTGCCTAACCTCGTCATTAGGATTGCTTTGCCATAGGTTGAGAGTCCTTGGTGCTGTCCCTTAGCGGAGGCGGCGCCACACTCTCCACATCATCAGCTATCGCTCGGTTGGGATGGGATCCATTGCTATAAACAAACACAAAGTCAAATTGTAAATCACCACACTATCGATTCATCATTTAATGGCATGTATAACTAGACCCCAAACACATCACGGTAGTCCTAGAATCGACTAAACCGTGGCTCGATACCAATAAAATTGTAACACCGAACCGAGACCATCGCCGATTAATGGGACACGAGGTTAACAAGCCAAGTTCACTTGTTTTGCCCATCCATTGGACATTTCAGTCAGGCTGGAAAAACTGCGTCACTATCGCCTTAAAAATCATATCTCGAGTTTCAAAACTCGGAAACTGGTTCGTAAATTTTCCTGAATTTAGACTCATATATCCATCCATGGATTTATTTCTGGAATTTTGGTCGGGCCAATTGGTACAGTTTATTAGTTAAAGTCACTCATGTTACAGGGATCGACTGCTCTGACCTTCGCGTGGTATAACTTGAATATCTCTCTGTACAGGGCTTTAATTCTGGTGCCGTTTGTTTCTAGTGAAACTAGACTCAAGATTTAATCTTTACATATAAGGTATGTCTCCTAATTCTTTTGGATAATTTATAGTGAATTTTTAAAGTTGCGACAGGGAACAGAAACCATTCTGGCCCTGTCTCACAATAGCTTTAATATCTCTTAACCTGTAACTCCTATGACCATTTCGTTTCTTCCATAAGAAATAGACTCATCAAGGTTCATTTACATAGCTTATTCACTATTTAATTCCATTCCTATGAATTTTGGTGATTTTCACATTCACGCCACTGCAGCTGGCAGCATCTGTTTTAAGGTAGGGCTTACCTATTTGGTAGTCTCCATGAATCAACTAGTCTTGCCATACATAGGTTCATATATGATCATTTTAACCATGCCAATGGCTGATCATATGACCAACATTCCATTTCCAAGCCATAGCCACATCATGACACCAAATATATATACAAACCACATAGCCAAATGCATCATTTCATTTATATACATTCTTACTTCACACTTCATCATTATATAATTTCACAAAGTATCAATCAATTCAATAACTGAAATTCATTAGTCGATTGATGAATGTTGCTCAAACATGTCGACTTTCAATGCACATATAACGTACCTTATCCTTTGGGCTTTTAGTGTCTTGATTGAATTCATTCCAACACTTACCTCCAGCCCAAGATTCTTGAATATAACGGATATAATCACGTGCACAAATGCCTTGGTCTTAGCGGATAGAATAACTCACGAATGCCTTGGTCTTAGCCGGATATAGCCACTAGCACAACGCCGGTGCCGGATATAATTTCCAATAATTGTCTTGGGGCCTTGGATATCATTCAATTTCTCATGCACACATACATCAATAATCATTGGACATACATATTTCATTTTTAGATTACTCAAACACAATTATAATCATTAGCATATTAGCAGCCGGGACTTAGCCGGGTGGAATTCAAATACTCATACACACATAATCAATAATCATACATCCATATTTCATCTCACATAATTCAAGTAAGGTCACTTCTTGAGGACTTACCTCGGATGTTGTCGAGGCTTTTTAGGCTATTGATCACCTTTTCCTTCCCTTGTCAATTGTGGCCCTCTTAGCTCTTGAGCTTAATCTTGATGCAAATTTAAAATCACCTTCTAGATCTCTTCTAAACAAAGGAAATGAAGCAAAATCCTTCTTCCTCTTAGTATTTTCGACCAAAAAGGAGAGCAAGCATGAACAAATTTTTTTTTGTTTTTCTCTTCTTGGTTGCGGCAATGGGGTATGCTACTCTCTCACACATTTTTTTGTCATTCTTTTCTTACCCATGCTTATTTGTTTACTATTTCTCTAATGCCCAACAAAACATGTTTCATGACATGTTTAACCCATATCTCTTTGTCATGGCCATTACTTGTAAAGGGAATTTGACATACAAGTCCATTATTTTGCATGCATGCTTTAATTAGTCATCACCCTATCGTATTTTTCAAAGTTCACTACTAAGTCCTTTCTAGTGGAATTCACCTTTATAACACTAAATCAATCATCAAAAATGTCATACATGAATACACACATATTATAGGCATCGAAATAAATTTTAAATTATTGTTATGCCTCGGTTTTGTGGTCCCGAAACCACATTCGGCTAAGGTCTATTTTGGGCTGTCTGGCGAGGACCCACCGTCTCAAGCACTATCACCCTATTGTCCGGTTCATGCAGCGACTATATCATGACATCTCTGGCGCCTCACTTGATTGAAATGATAGTGTTTTGAACAATTTGACAACATTGATGCTAGTCTATAGTTGTCAACACCTCCACATCTCATTGCCACCCCACCTCATGAACCATTTAGCAATTAAGATGTTTAAAACATTTATTTATTATTTTATGTTTTACTTTTATTTTATTTTAAGACTACTTTTTATTTTCTTTCACCTTATTTTTTGTTAGGACTTATAATTATTATTTTACAATTTTAATTTTGGCACATTCCTATTGAGTACTTACCCTTCCTTATATATTTCCTAAAAGAGTTCTTAATTTTATCACAGTTATAAAGATCTCCACAACTCACTATTACTCGGGAACTGAAACTCCACTAGGAAAGGTTCTCCAGACCGCCATGCTTTCCACGATCATAACCAACCAGATATAATATTCTTTTAGCGGAGACTTATGGACTAATGAACTTCCGCGAGTATCCTCCTCCACCCAATTATTCTCCAAAACTCCAGTTCAAGGAAATTCACTCATCACTCAGTTTCCTCCTCTCCTATATTATTCCTATATTCTTATATTTATCTTTGTACATTGAGGACAATGTACATATTAAGTGTGGGGAGTATCCATGTCATTATCGAAAAAAATCACTGAATGACTATCTTGTTCTCTTGAAAAGCTCTCATATCATATTTAGGATAAATTTTGATTGATTTAAGATTTTATTGATATATCTTGATTTAAAAGCGTAGGCATTTATGCATTGATTGTTTAAACTTTAACGTTAGAGATTAAGCATGATAAGTTGATTTAGAAGAATTTAAAAATTTAGGTTGTTTCCCCAAGTTTAGGTATTACTTTGAGTTGGAATTCACAAGTTTTAAACATCAAAAAGCCATAATTTTGTGAGATTTTGAGCCTTTTGAGTATATATTAATTCTTTCATGCTCACTTTTATTATTGCTTTGAGTTAAATGAGATTGAACTGTTCCGGAAGGGGCATCAATCACACTATCAATCAAAGAACTTGGTATAGTTAGATCTATTTATTTTGATTATGGCATGTATAGGATCCCGACTTTAGAATTTTGTGTCATCGTTAATTGGCCAAATGTGTTGGCTTACTTTAGCATTTTGATTCATTTTATATAAGGCCACGAAAATGGCTAAAGTTGAAAGTTGATATATGAATACAAAAGTTATTTCATGAATGGGTAATTTGTTGGTTGTTTTAGTAAATATGAAATGTGTAAAGGCCTTAGATGTGGTTGTTGGGTTGAGGAATCATATTATGATGATCTTTAGCATGATAGATGTTGTTATTTTGTGTTTAGTGTAAAGGGCTTGGTAAATAGCCTATGCTGTCCCTGCGGGTGACACTGCAGGCGTGTTCTTCCGCCAACCTATGGGCATGTTGTCTTCCGTGTGTCCCTACGGTAAAAATTTCAAGTCGATTATGTATGGTAGTAAACACCGGGTAGAGACACGGCCGTGTGTCTCGGCGTGTAAAGGGCGCGGCCTAGCACGGCGTGTGCCTTGGGTGTGACCCTTAAAGATTCTTGGCGTCGAAGCAGAATGTCAAGATTTTAGACACGGGCTGGACAGGCGTGTCATGGTCATGTAAGAACCGGCCCATGGACAGGCGTGTGTCGGTGTGTGAAACCCTGGGCTCAATTTAGAATTTAATTCATACGGGCATGGGACAGGGCGTGGCCCTAGAGGCAAGGCGTGTGTGTCCTGTGACCATCAGCATAGCCGTGTTATAATTAAGCAGACGTGTTATCCTTCCACATACGTGCCTGTTTCAAGGGTCATTTTTATTTAGTTGGTTTAAGGAGCCAAGTTGGTTCCAAATGGTTTCAATGAGGTTTGAGGCCTCATAGGCCCACATTAAGGAGTTTAAACAAGGTTAGAAAAAGTTTTAAATTTGATCAAGCCTTGATGATTGAAATTGTATACATGTGGTTAAGTATGGTAATGCCTTATGCCCAATCCGGCTCGGACTCGGGTAAGGGGTGTTACATTTGGTATAATTTTTATATAGGTATTTGCAATTATGGTATGAATGTATATGTTTAAATGAGAAAATTAATGGTATGTTTTAAATAAGATTATATATGGTTTGAGAGTTTGAATGATTACTTGTTAATGTGTTTGGTGTATGAATGTGACATGGAGTATAGCCTTGAATTTGGTTAGTTTTGTAATGTGAATTGAGGTGCCAAAAGATGGGATATTGGTTAGACATAGGTTGAGTGAATTTGGCATGTTTTTGGGTGTGATTGAATGTGTTTGAGCATGAAATTGTAGTTGAAAATAGTGTAACACCCTAACTTGTGACCGGCCGTTCGGGACACGAGGGTTAAAGACAAATCCTCTTAAAGTACCGACCAATTTGGCATTTCTGGACAGGCTGGAAAACTGCATCACCGTCGCCTTAAAAATCATATCTCGAGTTCCAAAACTCGGAAACTGGTTTCGTAAATTTTCCCTGAATTTAGACTCATATACCCATCCATGGATTTATTTTTAGAATTTTTGGTTGGGCCAATTGGTACAGTTTATTAGTTAAAGTCACCCATGTTACAGGGATCGACTGCTCTGATCTCCGCGCGTTACAACTTGAATATCTTTCTGTACAGGGCTTTAATACTGGTGCCGTTTGTTTCTAATGAACCTAGACTCAAAATGGAATCTGTACATATAAGGCATGACTCCTAATTCTTTCTGGATAATTTATGGTAAATTTTCAAAGTCGCGACAGGGGACCCAGAAACCGTTCTGGCCCTGTCTCACGAAACTTTAATATTTCCCAGTATACTGCTCATATGGTCGTTTCATTTCGTCCATATAAAAATAGATTCATCAAGGTTCATTTCCATAATTTACTCACTATTTAATTCTACTTCTACTATTTTTAGTGATTTTTCAATCTCATCTCACTGCTGCTGTCCGCAACAGTTACTGCAGTAACTATGCCAATTTCATGAATTTTTCCTTGGTTAATCATCCATCATACATGACACAAATTATGGCCACCTTA
>NW_026440512.1:0-22792 GCF_025698485.1 Gossypium arboreum
TTCACACTTCATCATTGTATACTTTCACAAGATATCAACCAATTCAATAGCGAAAATTGTTGTCGATTGAGCAGTGTTACTCAAACATATCGACTTTTCCAATGCAATATAAACATACCTTTCCTTTGGGCTTTTGGCGTCTAATTAAATTTATTACAGCAACCACGCTCACCTTCAGCCCAAGCTTCGGAATACCGGATATAACCATGCCGAATGCCTTGGGTCTTAGCGGATAGACACCACAAATGCCGGTATGCCGGTTTAACAACCCTGCCTTGGTCTTAGCCGGATTGGGTCACTCAATGGCCTTGGTCTTAAGGATATAATTACTAGCATAAATGTCTTGGGACTTAGCGGATATCATTCAATTGCTCATGCACAACATACATCAATAATCATTACACATCCATGTTCCATTTTTCGTTACTAAGGCTCAAACACAAACATATCACTTGCATAATCGCCTTGGGACTTAGCGGGTATCATTCAAATACTCATACACATAAATCAATAATCATTACACATCCATATTTCATTTCACATAATTCGAGTAGGGTCATTTCTTGAGGACTTACCTCGGATGTTGTCGAACGGCGAACGGCTAATCGATCACTTTTCCTTCCCTTATCCAATTGTGGCCCTCTAAGCTCTTGAGCTAATTCAAACAAATTCAATTCATTAAAGTCTCGCTTACTAGCCTTGGCCAATACACATATCATTGACTCAACATCACATAACTAAGCACTTTAGTCAATTTTCTTTAATTCCCTTTTGTGTTAGCTCACAACAAGGTAGCCGATTACCTAAGAAGAAAAGGCATCATTAAGCTTGCCTCTAACCGAATGCATGCACAATAATTCCCCCATGTGGCCGATTATACTTAGTCATACTTGCACAAAATCAACAATAAATTGCAAGATTTTCACATCATATGTGTACTAGGCCGATTGTACATGCAAATTTCACAACATTCTTCAACAAATTTCTTCTTTAAACAACATATTTATCACTTTCTTCATAATCAAAATATCATGTGCAATCATATATACACATATAGTGCAAGGCAATTTCAAGGTGTCCATAGCCATCCAAAACACAATTTTTACTAACATGCAAGAAGCATGAACCATGCTCATGAATGCATCATGGGAATACATCACAATCATGCCCTTTCAACTTCAATCATGGTTAAACAAAAAAAAAACTCAATGTCTTACTCAAGATGGCTACAAAGAAATTTCAAGGTAGAAAATCCATCATTGCATGCATCATTAGCAAGCTTCACATTTAGCATGCAATGGCTTTAACACAATAACAACTTTGCAAATACCATTCCCATGGCATAACAAGGATTTGAACCATGGCTAACATGAATATCAAGTTAGCAACTAAAACATGCATGAAACTCATAACACAACCTCATACATACCTTCTCTTGATGCAAGTTTAGCCAAATTTCCTTCTAGATCTCTTCTAAACAAAAAAATGAAGCAAAAATCTCTTCTTCCTCTTAGTATTTTGAAAAGGAGAACAAGGATGAACAAAATTTTTTGTTTTCTTTCTTAGTTACTGACAATGGAGGCATCCATGCTCATCTTTTTTTTTGTTCATTTCTTTAATGCTAATTTTATTTTATTTCTTCATACATAACTCACTAACCAAACATGTTGGAAACATGTTTCCCTTATATCAACACCTACCTTGGCCGTACTTATGCTTCTTTGGAAATTTGACATGCAAATCCCTTATTTTTGCATGCATGATCAACTAGTCATCCCACATCTTCCCATCATACTTTCAAAGTTTACTACTAGGCCCTTTCTAGTGAAATTCACATTTATAACACTAAATCAAATCATCAAAATGTCACACACAATTTAACACATATCATAGGCATCAAAATAAATTTTAAATTATTTTTATGCCTGGGTTTGGTCCAAACCACATTCGACTAGGGTCAATTTTGTGTCACATTTGGGTAACGCTCTTTCATAGAGCTCTTGGGTTCCCAAGTAGCTTCTTCCATCCGTGTTTGAGCCATAACACTTTCACTAGTGGAACCCACTTGTTTCAAACTCTTTCACTTCACGTGATAGGATCGAACGGTTCTTCCTCATAACTCATATCGGATTGAATTTCAACCTCGATAGACTAATTACGTCGTGGATCAGATCTATAGCGTTGAAGCATCGAAACATGAAAGACATCGTGAATCTTTTCAAGTTAGGGGCAAAATCAAAGCGATATGCACTGGACCGACTCGCTCGGATATCTCATATGGCCCAATGAACCTCGGGCTCAACTTGCCTACGGTAGAATCGAGTATCTTTTTCCAAGGTGAAACCTTGAGAAACACTTTATCTCCCACGATGCTCGATGTCTTTACGCTTCAGATCCGCGTCCGAGTTAGAAGCTAAGTGAATTATGTAATTAAAGCTTAATGAGTCTAGTTTCAAATGAAATAAACGATAACATATTTTGAATTCTACAATGAGAAATTTGATTAAAGAAAAGTGGTCGATTAGTCAAGCAGTGAAACATGAGAAACTTTGAGAAAAATCTGGTATTGATTGGTTAGACCAAAATTATGAAAATTTTATGGATAGAAGATATATGAGTCTATTTTAGGAAAATTAACTGAACTTGATTTGGGTTTTGTAGCTCCGATTATAAATGATTTAGTGATTTGCTTTCGGGAAGACACTTGCGTTGAAATTTTGATTATGTGGTAAACATTGACAAAAATTTGTTAATGAGTTGCTTATTGATTTCTTATAAGCTTACTATGATTAGGTGTGGTTGGCGAATATTGTAAGGGGTTAATATGTAGTTCGTGTTTGAATAGTTAGATTAACGTGTTAGTAATCCAATTGTAGGCGTTCATGTGTGGATCTTGTCAATATAAAGCAAAGTGTGTAACTAACACCCTCTTATAGACTAGATCCAAAGTAAAAGCCGAATATTTTGAGATCTTGCGAGTGTGCTAATGCTCATGAGATTAATAGTTTGATGTATATGGTAAATTAAAGTGATAAGACTGAGGTCGCGATTCCATGCATTTCGATGTTTTTGGGTTTAATGAGCCAAAAGCGAGATAATGGGCCAGGCCCAAGTTGGTAAGAAACGCGGTAAGTGTTTACGATGCGTAAATGGCTATGTTATGTATGAAAACCTTAAGAATAGTGAAATTACTTGAACACCCCTATGTATCAAAATTACCGTTATACCCCAGGGTTATTTTTAAAAGCATGATGTTTTGTTTCGTTCGTATGCCATGACATATTGTTTACATTACATGGGGACATGGGTTATATTATGGAGGAAGCGTCCCGGTGGCTATGCCGAAATATCGATCCGGTGGCTCTACCACATATATATCTTACGGTGGCTCCACGATTATCATATCTGGTGACTCTCCATTATCATTCTTAACCATCTTCAAATTCTGGTGTATAGCGGTTGGGTGGGTCGAGTTGTCTCCCACGTGTAAGGTTGGTATGGGGTGTATACAGTTTGATATGGTTGGGTTTGTAACACCCGAACCCGAGACCATCGGCGTTGTGGACCGAGGGTTAACGAGACAAATCCTCTTAAAGTGCCGACCAATTTGGCCTTTCTAGACAGTTTGGAAAACTGCGTCCTTGTCTCCTTAAAAATCATATCTCGAGTTTCAAAACTTGGAAACTGATTCCATAAATTTTCCCTAAATTTAGACTCATATATCCATCCATGGATTTATTTCTAGAATTTTTGGTCGGGCAAATTGGTACAGTTTATTAGTTAAAGTCACCCATGTTACAGGGGTCGACTACACTGACCTTCGCGCTTACAACTTGAATATCTCTCTCTACAGGGCTTTAATACTGGTCCCGTTTGTTTCTAATGAAACTAGACTCAAAATGGAATCTTCACATATAAGGCATGACTTCTAATTCTTTCTGGATAATTTATAGTAAATTTTCAAAGTCGCGACAGGGGACCCAGAAACCGTCCTGGCCCTGTCTCACGAGAACATTAATATCTCTCGGTATACTGTTCATATGATCGTTTGTTACTTTCATATGAAAATAGACTCGTCAAGGTTCGTTTAAATAACTTATTCACTATTTAATACCAATCCTACAAATTTTGGCGATTTTCAAATCCGCACCCTGCTGCTGCCGCATCTATTTTCAAGGTAAACTTTACCTATCTTGTGGTTTCCATGGGCCAACTAAAATTTTGACATACATAGGTCCACATATGATCATATTTAGCCATTCCAATGGCTGATCATGTAACCAACACTCTCATTCCAAACCATGATCACATCATGAAACCAAATATAATTACAAAGCACAAATGGTCAAATTCCATCCTCCACTTTTACGAACCATTTTGCATGGCCGTACACATATACATCACAAGGAACTTAAAAACAATGAGGGTAGTCCTATACATGCCATATCCAAAGTTCAACCAAAAGAGTACCAAAAAGGGGTTTGATAGTGTGGATGACTTCACTTCAATGATCCGAATCCGATCGCTAACAAGCAAAATCTATAAAACAGAGAAACAAAGGAACGATAAGCAATTTATGCTTAGTAAGTTTGAGCCATAATTACACACAACCAAAGCATAGCATTCAAGTAGCTAAACAATAATTCATATGCACAATTTCTCAATGACATGCTTACTTCACAATCCCAACTCTTATATTCATATACAAATAACGGCTTAGTTAAGGCCGATAACTTGTTTATCATTGGAGCAAATATTCATACGCACTTACTCCTAGTGTGCAAAGCACACCAACACATACCTTGTTGTTGGAATTTCACAAGTGCATTAACGAAAATTTTCCAGCAAGCTTATAATTTTCAAATCACATACCTTGAGTTTAAGGATATAGCTTCGTTCAAACGCCGGGACATGCTTGTTATGGTAACCCTTTAAATGCCTTGGGACTTAAGGATATCCTTCGCACTTGCCTTGGGCTTAGCCGAATATCATGCTTCGCACCATTGCCTTGGGCTTAGCAGATATCACAACTCGCAATTGCCTTGGGCTTAGCAGATATCCAATTCGCACATTCATACACATCTTTGTTTCAATTTCATAACAAACTTTTATGCACAATTTACTTAATCAAGAATATCATTTCGGCTCAATGGCCACATACAAGGGCACAATTTGATTGCTTATTACTTGTTCAATCGAATCAAAATCTAAGTTTCGATACTAAAACTTACCTTGGAGATTATCGGGCTTAACGGCTATTCAATCACCTTTTCTTTTCCTTTATTGGAGCTAGTTCCCTTTGCTCTTGAGCTTAATGTTAACAAATAAATTGATTTAATCGTTTTGAATATCAAAGGGAATCCAAGGTACTTAGCCTTTATAAGGCCGCCTTTACATCCACATACTTAAGCTCAATAATTATAACATAGCATCAAGCACTCATATGGCCGATTATACTTAGTCATACTTGCACAAATCAACAATAAATTTGAGATTTTCACACCATATAAGTACTAGGCGAATATACATGCAAGTTTCACAAACATTCTTCAACCATTTCTTCTTTAAACAAACATATTTATCATTTACTTCATAACCAAATCATCATGTGCAAACACATATACACATATAGGTGCAAGGCAATTTCAAGGTGTTCATAACCATCCAAAACACAAATTTTAACTAACATGCAAGAAACATAAACCATGCTCATGAGCATGCCATGGCAATACCTCACACACCATACTCCTTTTAAATTTTTGGTCATGGTTAAACAAAGGACTCAATGCCCTACTCAAGAATACTAAAAGAAATTTCAAGAGTAGTCAATCCATCATTACATGCATCATTAGCAAGCTTCACATTTAGCATGCAATGGCTTCAACACAATATCAACCTTGGCCAAATACCATTTCTATGGCATAACAAGGATTTGAACCATGGCTAGCATGAACATCAAGTTAGCAACTAAAACATGCATGAATCTCATGACACAACCTCATACATACCTTAATCTTGATGCAAGTATAGCCAATCTCCTTCTAGATCTCTTCTAAACCAAAAATGGAGCAAAATCCTCCCTTTTCCTTAGTATTTTCCAAAAAGTGAAAAATGGATGAACAAAATTTTTTTCTTTCTTTCTCTACAACTCACGCAAGGGGGCATCCATGCTCATCTTTTTTTTTTCATTTCTTTAATGCTAATTCTTATTTTATTTCTTCATACATAACTCACTAACCAAACATGTTGGAAACATGTTTCCCTTGCCATCAACACCTACCTTGGCCGACTATGCTTCTTTTGGGGAAATTTGACATGCAAATCCCTTATTTTTGCATGCATGATCAACTAGTCATCCCACATCTTCCCATCATACTTTCAAAGTTTACTACTAGGCCCTTTCTAGTGAAATTCACATTTATAACACTAAATCAAATCATCAAAATGTCACACAATTTAACACATATCATAGGCATCAAAATAAATTTTAAATTATTTTTATGCCTCGGTTTTGGTCGAAACCACATCTTGACTAGGGTCAATTTTGGGCTGTCACAACTCTCCCCACTTAAGAAATTTTAGTCCCGAAAATCTTCGGTAAATAGGGTTGGTATCGCTCTTTCATAGAGTTGTCGGTTTCCCAAGTAGCTTCTTCTATCCGTGTTTGAGCCATAACACTTTCACTAGCGGAACACCTTGTTTTGCAACTCTTTCACTTCACGTGATAGGATCGAATCGGTTCTTCCTCATAACTCATATTGGATTGAATTTCAACCTCGATGGACTAATCACGTGCGATGGATCGGATCTATAGCGTCGAGCATCGAAACATGAAAGACATCGTGAATCTTTTGAGTTCGGGGGCAAAATCAAGCGATATGCAATGGACTCATTCGAATATCTCATATGGCCAATGAACCTCGGGCTCAACTTGCCCTTTAGAATCGAGTATCTTTTCCAAGCGAAACCTTGGAAACACTTTATCCCCCACGATGCTCGATGTCTTTCGCTTCAGATCCGTACGACCGACGATCGAAGGCTATCTTGAACTTTCACGGATTACTTTCACTTCATTCACATCTCTAATCAAATCCACCCCAAAAATTTTGCTTTCAGAGCTCGGTCCAAAACAATGGTGTACGGCATTTCCGTACAAAGCCTCATAAGGTGCCATCTTAATACTTGATTGAAAACTATTGTTTATGCGAATTCAATCAAAGGCAAATCTGTTCCATGAACCACTGAACTCGAGGATGCAACATCTCAACATATCCTCAAGTATTTGAATTATCCGCTCGGATTGACCATCGGTTTGGGGGTGAAGCGGTCTGAAATGCAACTTGGTACCCAAAGCTTCTTGCAACTTCTTCCGAATCGCGAGGTAAATCTCGAATCTCTATCGAACACGATGGAAATAGGCACCCGTGTAATCTCACAATCGAAAGCGTACAATTCGGCTAGTTTGTCCATTGAAAAATCCGTCGTCTGGGGACAAAGTGAGCCGACTTAGTCAATCTATCTACCACGACCCAAACCGCATCCTTCTTTTCGGACAATGGCGGTCGGATGCAAAGTCCATTGTGACTCGATCCCATTTCCACTCGGGTATGTGATGTGAAGTAATCCAGAAGGCACTTGATGTTCCTTTCACTTGTTGACATATTAAACATCTCGAAACAAAGTCGAGATGTCTCGTTTCATACCATCCACCAAAACGAGCGTTTCAAATCGTTGTACATCTTCGTACTCCGTGGATTGCCATTCGGCTACAATGGGCCGTTCAATTATCGAAATAAGTTAATTCTTTGGAACACACAGCGACCCCGAACCTCAAACAATCATCATCATCGATCGAAACTTCGGTTCCTTGTTGAACACACTCATGTTTTGCAACCAACTCATCGTCGACTTTTTGAGCTTCACAAATTTGATGTATCAATAATGGTTTGGCTTTCAATTCAGCTACTAACACATTGTCGGATCGAGCGGACAAGTGCACATTCATTGATCGTAAAGCTAATAATGATTTATGACTTAAGGCATTACAACCACATTGCCTTTCGGGTGATAGTCAATGACCACTCATAATCCTTTAACCTCGAGCCAACGTCTTTGTGCGATTTAAGTCTCTTTGAGTCATCAAATATTTGAGACTTTTGTGATCCGAATCACATGGCACTTCTCACCAACTAAGTAATGTCGCCATATCTTTAAAGCGAATACGATGGCGAAATTGAGATCATAGGTCGGATAATTTTTCTCATGTGGCTTTAATTGCCTCGGCGCCAGGCCACATCGACCTTCTTGCATCAATCGCAACCTAACCAAGTAGGGAGGCGTCACTATAGATGACAAACTCTTTGCGATTGGTTGCACTAGAATTGGGGCTTGATCAAATAAGTTTTAGTTGATCGAAACTTTTCGACATTTCTCCGTCCATTCGAACTTAACATCCTTTTGGAGTAACCGTCATTGGCGTGGCTATCGTTGAAAACCTTTACAAATCGTCGGTAATAGCCTAAGCCCAAAAACTCAGAACCTGGTAATATTTCTGAGGCTTCCGATTAAGTATGGCTGAAATTTTGTTGTTCGATTCGAATCCGTCTGAATACCACATGCCCAAAGCTAACCTCTCTTAACGAACTCACACTTGCGAACTTTGCATATAATTGCTTATCCGTAAAATTTGCGCACTAACCTCGGTGTTCAACATGTTGGTCTCATTTCTTGAATAGACCAAGATGTCATCAATGAACACACTCGAACCGATCCAAATATGGTGCGAAGATCCGATTCATCAAATCCATAAATCCATGAGGGCATTAGTAAGCCAAGGCATCACTAGGAACTCGTAGTGACCATATCTGCTGAAGGCGGTCTTGGAGTCGTCAGAATCTCGAATTATGGCGATAATAGCGATCTCAAATCTATTTTCGAGAACAGAGGCCCTTGATTGATCGAACAAATCGTCGATCGAGGTAACGGATATTTGTTCTTTATCGTCCTTATTAAGGCGGCGATAGTCGATCTACAACCTCATGGTTCCATCCTTCTTTTCACAAACAACACTTGGCGCCAAGGTGAAAAACTTCGGACGAGCAAAACCTCTATCCACCAATTCTTGCAATTGAGCTTTCAACTCCTTTAATTAGTTGGTGCCATACGATCAGGACTATCGAAATTGGAGTGGTACGGTACCAATTCGATGCCAAACTCTATTTCCCGAGCTGGTAAACCGCAATTCTTGGGAAAACATCCGGTATTCACAAACCAGCCGCGATTCGGGTTTCTTTCGACTCCTTGTCATCGAGCACATACGCAAAGTGCGCCGCCCCTTTTCTTACATATTTCGGACCAAGATTGCGATATTACGGTGGCAACCCTTTAAGTCCGTAGACTCAACCGAATTATCTCGTTATTCGCGCCTCGGATCGATAGTCTTGCTTTTGCAATTTACAATAGCATCGTGCATGGTCAACCAATCCAAACCAAGAATAACGTCGAATTCATCGAATGGTAAAAGCATCAAGTCCGTGAAAAACAAGAACCTCGAAATACTAGGGGACTTTTCTTACACTTTGTTGACAAGCCGTAATGACCCAAGGGTTTGACACCGAATTACAAACTCGATGACTCAATAGGCAAAGTCTTCTTTGGATGCTAAGGTTTCGCATATATAAGAATGAGTAGAACCGGGGTCAATCAAAGCAATCACATTAGTATCGAAAAGAGTGAAAGTACGGTAATGACATCTGGTGAGGCATCCTCGCGTCTGGCGTATGGCATAAGTCCTAGCAGAACCGAGCCTCGGGTCTTGTTGTAGCATCTCTGACCCTCTCGCGCCACTAGCATTGCTGTATTTGGATGGCCTACTTGACGTGGTAGCACGGGTTTCCACTCGACTTACATTTTGTTCAAGCAACCTCGGGCAATCCTTGATAAAGTGGTGGTAGATCCACACTTATAGCGAGGCGATCACGGAACCTCTGACTCCCGAATGCCATTTGCCACAATCTGACACTCCATTCGGTTTGACGATCATTCCCAACAGGAGACCGAAGTGCCTCGTATACCCACGAGGGTCGATCACGATCTCGTCTAAAAAGGCCGAAGCGCCTCTAGACACTCACATCTTCTCGAAATCTCTTGATGCTGTTGAAGAGACTTTCCGAGGACCTTTGAAATTCTCGGTTCCACATCAACTTTTTATTTTCCTTTCTAAGCTCTTTGGCTTTACAAGCTCGCTCAACAAGTACTCGAACTCTCGTATTTGAGAATGCCAACAAACATCCTTATATCATCATTCAGCCCATCCTCGAAGCGTTTACACATAATAGCTTGGATGAAACATTCGGCGTATCTCTTGAGTCTAACAAATTTTACTCGTAGTCGATGGACATAGAGCCTTGCTTAAGATCAAGAAATTCCTTTCGTTTTTGGTCGATGAATCTCGGTGATATACTTCTTTGAACTTCGGTTTGGAAAAACTCCCAAGTTACTTGCTCCCTAAAACTGAAGTCGAGTACTCCACCAATAGTAAGGCGGAATCGCGTAGCAAGGAGATAGTACACTTTAAGCACTCATCGGTGTACAAGATAGCTCATCGAGCACCGGATAGTGTTGTCCAACCAAAATTCAGCTTGCTCGGCATCGTCGTCATCCGTAGCTTTAAATTCAATGGCCCCATGTTTTGAATCCTCATTGGGGCTTACTTGACCTATTTGGTCGATTCTTGGAGGTATTGTAGGTGCGGGGGTTGCGTTAGTCGGGAATGGAGGTTGTGGAACAGAGTGTTAGTTCGAATGTATTGGTTGAACCAATCATTCATCACGCTATAAAAAGCTGCCTAGCCTCATCATTGGATTCTGGCCATAGGTTGAGAGTCCTGCGTTGTCCCTTAGCGGAGCAGGCGCCACACTCTCCACATCATCAGCTATTGCTTCGGTTGGGATCGGGATCCATTGCTATAAACAAACACAAATTGAATGTAAATCACCACACTATCAATTATCACTTAATGGCATGTATAGCTAGACCCCAAACATATCACGGTAGTCCTAGAATCGACTAAACCGTAGCTCGATACCAATAAAATTGTAACACCCGAACCGAGACCATCGCGATTATGCGGACACGAGGAGTTAACGAGACAAATCCTCTTAAAGTGCCGACCAATTTGGCCTTTCTAGACAGGCTGGAAAACTGCGTCACTGTCACCTTAAAATCATATCTTGAGTTCAAAAACTCAAAAATCAGTTTAAATAAAATTTCCATGAAACTAGACTCATATATCCATCTACAAATTTTTCTAGAATTTTGGTCGGGCCAATTAATACAGTTTATTAGTTAAAGTCTCCTGTTTCAGGTTCATTGCTCGACCTTCATGCATTACGAATTATATATCTCCTGTACAGGGCTTCAATACTTATGCCGTTTGTTTCTAAAGAAACTAGACTCGAAAAGGAATCTATACATATATGGCATGACTTCTAACTATCTCTGGTTAATTTATAATGAATTTCCTAAGTCCGAACAGGGAATCCAAAAACCGCTCTGGCCCTTTCACGAAAACTTCAAAATCTCATAAAATACTGTTCATATGATCGTTTCATTACTTCCCTATGAAAATAGATTCATCAAGGTTCAATTAAATAATTTATTCACTATTTAATTCCATTCTTACTATTTTTAGTGATTTTTCAAATCCACACCACTGCTGCTGTCAGCATCTGTTTTTAAGGTAAACTTTACCTATTTCATGTGACACCCCGAATGTGACCCTAGTCGGAGAGTGGTTTCGGGACCACGAAACCGAGTCACAAGAATAATTAAGTGTTATATTCCGTACTTATTGTATGTGGAATTGGTATGCGTAAATATTTCGTGTCTCGATTTTTATTAATTAGGTGCTAAATTATAAGAAAGGACTTAGTAGTGAACTTTGAAAGTACGATAGGAAATAGGTGATGACTAATTAAAGCATGCATGCAAAATAATGGACTTGCATGTCAAATTCCCCTTTCTACAAGTAATGGCGGCCATGACAAAGAAATATGGGTCAAACATGTCATGAAACATGTTTTGTTGGGCATTAGGGAGAAATAGTAAACAAATAAGCATGGGTAAGAAAAGAATGAAAAAAAAATGTGTGTGAGAGTGGCATACCCCATTCTTAGTGAGTTGTAGAGAAGGAAAGAAAAAATTTTGTTCATCCTTTCTTTGAGCCAAAACTAAGGAAGAAGGAGGATTTTGCTTCATGCTTGGTTTGGAAGAGATCTAGAAGGAGATTTGGCTAAGTTTGCATCAAGATTAAGGTATGTATGAGGTTGTGTTGGGAGTTTCATGCATGTTTTGGTTGCTAACTTGATGTGCATGTTAGCCATGGCTCAAATCTTTGGTATGCCATGGAAATGGTATTTGGCCAAAGTTGTTATAGTGATAAAGCCATTGCATGCTAAGTGTGAAGCTTGATGATGATGCATGCAATGATGGATTTTCTACTCATGAGTAAGATTTTGAGTTTTCTCTTTGTTTTATCATGATTAAAGTTGAAAAGGAGCATGATTGTCATACTTGGCCATGATGCATTCTTGAGCATGATTCATGCTTCTTGCATGTTAGTTAAAAGTTTGTGTTTTGGATGGCTATGGACACCTTGAAAATTCGGCCATGCTCATATATGCATATATATGATTGCACATTATGTTTGGTTATGAACTAAGTGATGAATATATTGATTTAAAGAAGAAAATGTGGAAGAATGCTTGTGAAATTGCAAGCACAATTGACCTAACACACATATAAGTGCTTGATGCTATATTATAAGTTTTGGGCCACAATGTGCAAAGCATAAATTAGTAGATTGCATGCTGTTTTTGTGAGGTATTAAGTGCAAAATTGACCTCAACATGTACATGAATATTCGGCCTTGGGTAGCCTATTGAAGGCCTTAGCATTTCCTTGATGCTCAAATAAATTGTATTGAATTGCTTGATGTAGTATAAAATGTGCATGACCATTGTGTATTCAAGCTAAAGAGTGGCCATATGACCATTTAAAATCCTTGTCATATTCGGCCATAAGCAAGCACAATGAGGTTTTAATAAATTGAATTTGTTTGAATTAGCTCAAGAGCTAAGAGGGCCACAATTGGACAAGGGAAGGAAAAGGTGATCGAATAGCGAAAAAGCCGTTCGACAACATCCGAGTAAGTCCTCAAGAAGTGACCTTACTTGAATTATGTGAGATGAAATATGGATGTGTATGATTATTGATTATGTGTGTATGAGTATTTGAATTCCACGGGCTAAGTCCGGCGAATATGCTAATGATATTAATTGTGTTTGAGCCTTAATAACGAAAATGAAATATGTATGTCCAATGATTATTGATGTATGTGTGCATGAGAAATTGAATGATATCCGGGCTAAGCCGAAGACAATTATGCTGGAAATTATATCCGGGTTAAGACCGAAGGCAATTGTGCTAGTGGTTATATCCGGGCTAAGGCGAAGGCATTCGTGCGAGTTATTCTATCCGGGCTAAGACCGAAGGCATTTGTGCGCGTGATTATATCCGGTTATATTCGAAGAATCTTGGGCTGGAGGTGAGTGTTGGTTGCTGAAATGAATTTAATTAGTACACTCGGACAGCCCAAAGGATAAGGTACGTTATATGTGCATTGGAAAGTCGGCGTGTTTGAGCAACATTCGCTCAATCGACTAATGAATTTCAGTTATTGAATTGATTGATGCTTTGCGAACTTATACAATGATGAAGTATGAAGTAAGAATGTGTATTAATGAAATGATGCATTTGGCTATGTGAATGTATTGCTGTAAATTATAGTTCATTATATTCCTTGAGACTTACTAAGCATAAAATGCTTACCCGTTGCTTTGGCTCTTAGTTTTCTAGATTTCGCTCGAGGCAATCGGTTTGGGATCGTTGAAGTCGAAGTCATCCACACTATCAAGCCTCCATTTTGGTATAAATTTTGGTTGAACTTGAGATGGCATGTATAGGACTACCTCTTGTTTGTTAAATACGTTGTAATGTAAGTTTGTATGGCCATGCGAAAATGGCTCGAAAAGGGAGCATGAACTTAGACTTATTGTGGGTTGTATGTATATATATTTGGGGTCATGATGTGGCTATGGTTTGGAAATGGGAATGTTGGTCATATGATCAGCCATTGGCATGGTTAAAATGATCATATATGAACCTATGTATGGCAAGATTAGTTGAATCATGGAGACTACCAAATAGGTAAGTCCTACCTTAAAACAGATGCTGCCAGCTGCAGTGGCGTGAATGTGAAAAATCACCATAATTCATAGGAATGGAATCAAATAGTGAATAAGCTATGTAAATGAACCTTGATGAGTCTATTTTCATATGGAAGAAACGAAACGGTCATAGGAGTTACAGGTTAAGAGATATTAAAGCTATTGTGAGACAGGGCCAGAATGGTTTCTGGGTTCCCTGTCGCAACTTTAAAATTCACTATAAATTATCCAAAAAGAATTAGGAGATATACCTTATATGTACAGATTCCATTTTGAGTCTAGTTTCATTAGAAACAAACGACACCAGCATTAAAGCCCTGTGCAGAGAGATATTCAAGTTATACCGCGCGAAGGTCAGAGCAGTCGATCCCTGTAACTTGGGTAACTTTAACTAATAAACTGTACCAATTGGCCCGACCAAAATCCTAGAAATAAATCCATGGATGTATATATGAGTCTAAATTCAGGAAAATTTACGAAACCAGTTTCGAGTTTTGAAACTCGAGATATGATTTTAAAGGCGACAGTGACGCAGTTTTCCAGCCTGACTGGAAATGTCAAATTGGTGGGCAAAAACATGTGAACTTGGTTTGTTAACCCTCGGGTCCGACACGGCGATGGTCTCGGGTTTGGGGTGTTACAATTTTATTGGTATCGAGCCACGGTTTAGTCGATTCTAGGACTACCGTGATGTGTTTGGGGTCTAGCTATACATGCCATTAAATGATGAATCGATAGTGTGATGAATTCGACAATTTGACTTCATGTTTGTTTATAGCAATGGATCCGATCCCAACGGCGATAGCTGATGATGTGGAGAGTGTGGCGCTGCTCGCGCAAGGGACAGCGCGGCGGACTCTCAACCTATGGCCAGCAATCCTAATGGCGAGGCTAAGCAAGCCTTTTATAGTGTGATGAGCGAATGGTTTAATCAATACATTCGAACCAACACGGTGTTCCACCACCTCCATTCCCGAACGAATGCAACCCCGCACCTACAATACCTCCGGTGGTGACCCAATAAGGTCGGGTAAGCCCCGATCGATAGGATTGAAAACATGGGGCCACTGAATTTAAGGCTACGGATGATGATGATGCGAAGCGAGCTGAATTATGGTTAGATAACACTATCAAGGGTGCTTGATGAGCTATCCTGTACACCGATGAGTGCTTAAAGTGTACCATCTCCTTGCTGAGTCCGCCTACTATTGGTGGAGTACTCGACTTGTGGTGCCTAGAGAGCAAGTGACTTGGGAATTCTTTCTAACCGAGTTAGAAAAAAGTATATCGATCGAGATTCATCGACCAAAAGCGGAGGAGTTCCTTGATCTTAAGCAAGGTTCTATGTCCGTTACCGACTCTGACGAAAGTTTGTGAGGCTTAGCCGATCTGTGCGAGAATGCATTTCGTCCGAAGCTATTATGTGCAAGCGCTTGAGGATGGGCTGAATGATGATATAAGGATGTTTGTTGGCATTCTCGAGATCGAGAGTTCGTAGTACTTGTTGAGCGAGCTTGTAAAGTAGAAGAGCTTAGAAAGGAGAAACAAAAAGCTGATGTGGGGATTGGAGAATTCGAAAGAGGTCCTCGGAAAGTCTCTTCAACAAGCATCGAAGAGATTTGAGATGATGCGAGCCGGTCTAGAAGCGTTTGGGATTTTCTAGGCGAGGACGCGATCGACCCCTGTGACCACGAGTCACCTCGATTGCGGTGGCGGAAATGATCGTAGAGAGAGGACGGAGTGTCCACATTGTGGCAAATGGCATTCGGGAGCTGTTGGTTTCGTGATCGCTCTGCTATAAGTGTGGATCGGCCGACCATTTTATGAAGGATTGCAGGATGCATGAGCAGAATGCAAGTCGAGTGCAAACCGGGTGCTACCTTTGCTCGAGGTAGGCCACCTAGAAATATGGGCAATGTCGATTGGCGGTCGAGAGGATCTAGAGATGCTACCATCGGATCGAGGCTCGTGCTCTGCTAGGACTTATGCCATCTGCGCGCGCCTTGAGGATCTTGCCTCTCCGGATGTTATTAGGTACTTTCACTCTTTTCAATACAAATGTAATTGCTTTGATTGACCTGGTTCTACTCATTCTTATATATGTGAAACCTTAGCATCCGATAAGACTTTGCCCATTGAGTCTCTTGAGTTTGTAATTCGGTGTCAAACCCTTGGGTCATTACGTGCTTGTTAACAAAGTGTGCAAGAAAAGTCCCCTAGTGTTAGGGTTCTTGTTTTCCGCGGACTTAATGCTTTTGCCATTCGATGAGTTCGATGTTATTCTTGGTTTGGATTGGTTGACCATGCGATGCGGTTGTAAATTGCAAGAGCAAGACTATCGATTTGAGGTCTGTGAATAATGAAATAATTCGGGTTGAGTCCACGGACTTAAAGGGGTTGCCGGTTGTAATATCGTGATGTTGGCCCGAAATATGTAAGAAAAGGGTGCGAAGCGTACCTTGCGTCGTACTTTCGATGACAAGGAATCGGAGAAGAAACCGAATCTGTGCGTGGTTTGTGAATACCGGATGTTTTCCAGAAGAATTGCGGGTTTACCACTGTTAGAAATAGAATTTGGCATCGAATTGGTACTGGTACCACCCCAATTTCGATAGCTCCGTATCGTATGGCACCAACGGAATTGAAGGAGTTGAAAACTTCGGTTGCAAGAATTGGTGGATAGAGGTTTTGCTCTTGAGAGTTTTTCGCCTTGGGGTGCGCGGTGTTGTTCGTGAAGAAGAAGGATGGAACCATGCGACTATGCATCGACTATCGTCGACAACAAAGCGACGATAAAGAACAAATATCCGTTGCCGCGTATTGATGACTTGTTCGATCAAGCTGAAGGAGCCTCGGTGTTCTCGAAAATAGATTTGAGATCGGGCTACTATCAATTGCGAATCCGAGATTGAGGCGTGCCCAAGGCGCCTTGAGCGAGATATGGTCACTATGAGTTCTGGTGATGCCGTTTGGGCTCACTAATGCCCTGCGGTATTTATGGATTTAATGAATCGAATCTTTAGACCATATTTGGATCGATTAGTAGTCGTGTTCATTGATGACATCTTGGTCTATTCAAGAAATGAGACCGAACATCTTTGAACACTGCGGTTAGTCTTTGCAAATTTTACGGGACAAGCAATTATATGCTAAGTTCAACAAGTGTGAGTTACGGTTAGAGAGGTAAGCTTCTTGGGTCATGTGGTATCTGCATCGGGTATTGAGTCGACCGAATAAAATTTCAGCCATACTAAATTGGAAGCCTCAGAAATATTCTTGAGGTTGAAGCTTTTTGGGGCTTTTAGGTTACTACCGACGATTTGTAAAGGCTTCTCAACGATAGCCACCGATAATGAAGCTTCTCCAAAAGGATGTTAAGTTGAATGGACGGAGAAATGCCAAAAAGCTTGATCAGCTGAAAACTTATTTGGTGAAGCCCCAATTCTAGTGCAACCCGAGTCAAGCAAGGAGTTTGTCATCTATAGCGACGCCTCTCTACTTGGGTTAGGTTGCGTATTAATGCAAGAAGGTCGAGTTGTGGCCTGTCGTCGAGGCAATTAAAGCCACATGAGAAAAATTATCCGACTCATGATCTCGAATTGGCGCCATCGTATTCGCCTTAAAGATTTGGCGACATTACTTATTTGGTGAAAGGTGCCATGTATACTCGGATCACAAAAGTCTCAAGTATTTGATGACCAATGAGACTTAAATCTGCGACAAAGGCGTTGGCTCGGTGTTAAAGGATTATGAGTGATCATTGACTATCACGGGAAAAGCGAATGTAGTTGCGGATGCCTTGAGTCGTAAATCGTTATTCACTTCTGACGATGAATGTGCACTTGTCTATCCGATCCGACGGTGTGTTAGTGGCTGAAATGAAAGCCAAACCATTATTGACACACCAAATTCGAGAAGCTCGAGAAAGTCGATGACGAGTTGGTTGCAAAGCGGGCTGCGTGTGTTCGAACAAGGACTCGGAGTTTCAAATCGGCGATGACGATTGTTTGAGGTTCAAAAGTCGTCTGTGTGTCCCAAAGAATTGAACTCATTTCGATAATTCGAATGAAGCCCATTGTAGCCGAATGGCAATCCACGAGAATCGAAGATGTACAATGATTTGAAGCGTCGATTTTGGTGGCATGGTATGAAGCGAGACATCTCGACTTTGTTTCAAGATGTTTAATATGTCAACAAGTGAAAGCGGAACATCGGTGCCTTGAGATTACTTGACCAATCACGATACCGAGTGGAAATGGGATCGAGTCACAATGGACTTTGTATCCGGATTGCCATTGTCGACAAGTAAGAAGGATGCGGTTTGGGTCGTGGTAGATCGATTGACTAAGTCGGCCCACTTTGTCCCGTCGTCTGGATTTTCAATGGACAAATTAAGCGGAATTATGCGTTTCTCAGTTGTGAAATTACAGGGTGCCTATTTCTATCGTGTCGGATAGAGATCCGAGATTTACCTCGCGGTTTTGGAAAAAGTTGCAAGAAGCTTTGGGTACCAAGTTGCATTTCAACCGCCTTCCACCCCCAAACCGATGGTCAATCCGGCGGGTAATTCGGATACTTGAGGATATGTTAAGATGTTGCGTCCTCGAGTTTAGTGGTTCATGGGAGCGGTATTTGCCGTTGATTGAATTAAACACAACAACGACTTTCAATCGAGTATTAAGATGGCACCTACGAGGCTTTATGCGAGGCGTAAATGCCGTACACCATTGTTTTGGTGAGCTTGGTGAAAGCAAGATTTTGGGGTGGATTTGATTAGGGATGCGAGCGAGAAAGTGAAAGTAATCCGTGAAAGTTTGAAGATAGCCTTGATCGTCGAGAAGTCGTGCAGCGGATATGAAGCGTAAGGATATCGAGTATCGGTGGGTGATAAAGTGTTCCTCAAGGTATCGCCTTGGAAAAAATACTCGAGTTGGTAGTAAGGGCAAGTTGAGCCGAGGTTCATTGGGCCATATGAGATATCGAGGCGAGTCGGTCCGGTGGCATATCGTTTGATTTTGCCCCCGAACTCAAAAGGTTCACGATGTCTTCCACGTTTGATGCTTGACGTTATAGATCCGATCCATCATGCGTGATTAGTCCATCGAAATTGAAATTCAAGCTAATATGAGTTATGAGGAAGAACCAATTCGTATCCTATCACGAGAAGTGAAAGAGTTGCGAAACAAGCGGGTTCCGCTAGTGAAAGTGTTATGGCTCAAGCACGGGATAGAAGAAGCTACTTGGGAGACCGAGAACTCAATGAGAGAGCGATATCCGAACCTATTTACGGTAAGCTTTTAGGGGCGAAAATCTCTTGAGTGGGGAGAGTTGTGACACCCGAATGTGACCCTAGTCGGAGAGTGGTTTGGGACCACGAAACCGAGTCACAAGAATAATTAAGTGTTATATTCCGTACTTATTGTATGTGGAATTGGTATGCGTAAATATTTCGTGTCTCGATTTTTATTAATTAGGTGCTAAATTATAAGAAAGGACTTAGTAGTGAACTTTGAAAGTACGATAGGGAAATAGGTGATGACTAATTAAAGCATGCATGCAAAATAATGGACTTGCATGTCAAATTCCCCCTTTCTACAAGTAATGGCCGGCCATGACAAAGAAATATGGGTCAAACATGTCATGAAACATGTTTTGTTGGGCATTAGGGAGAAATAGTAAACAAATAAGCATGGGTAAGAAAAGAATGAAAAAAAAAATGTGTGTGAGAGAGTGGCATACCCCATTGCCGTGAGTTGTAGAGAAGGAAAGAAAAAAATTTTGTTCATCCTTTCTTTGAGCCAAAACTAAGGAAGAAGGAGGATTTTTGCTTCATGCTTGGTTTGGAAGAGATCTAGAAGGAGATTTGGCTAAGTTTGCATCAAGATTAAGGTATGTATGAGGTTGTGTTGGGAGTTTCATGCATGTTTTGGTTGCTAACTTGATGTGCATGTTAGCCATGGCTCAAATCTTTGGTATGCCATGGAAATGGTATTTGGCCAAAGTTGTTATAGTGATAAAGCCATTGCATGCTAAGTGTGAAGCTTGATGATGATGCATGCAATGATGGATTTTCTACTCATGAGTAAGATTTTGAGTTTTCTCTTTGTTTTATCATGATTAAAGTTGAAAAGGAGCATGATTGTCATACTTGGCCATGATGCATTCTTGAGCATGATTCATGCTTCTTGCATGTTAGTTAAAAGTTTGTGTTTTGGATGGCTATGGACACCTTGAAAATTCGGCCATGCTCATATATGCATATATATGATTGCACATTATGTTTGGTTATGAACTAAGTGATGAATATATTGATTTAAAGAAGAAAATGTGGAAGAATGCTTGTGAAATTGCAAGCACAATTGACCTAACACACATATAAGTGCTTGATGCTATATTATAAGTTTTGGGCCACAATGTGCAAAGCATAAATTAGTAGATTGCATGCTGTTTTTGTGAGGTATTAAGTGCAAAATTGACCTCAACATGTACATGAATATTCGGCCTTGGGTAGCCTATTGAAGGCCTTAGCATTTCCTTGATGCTCAAATAAATTGTATTGAATTGCTTGATGTAGTATAAAATGTGCATGACCATTGTGTATTCAAGCTAAAGAGTGGCCATATGACCATTTAAAATCCTTGTCATATTCGGCCATAAGCAAGCACAATGAGGTTTTAATAAATTGAATTTGTTTGAATTAGCTCAAGAGCTAAGAGGGCCACAATTGGACAAGGGAAGGAAAAGGTGATCGAATAGCCGAAAAAGCCGTTCGACAACATCCGAGTAAGTCCTCAAGTGACCTTACTTGAATTATGTGAGATGAAATATGGATGTGTATGATTATTGATTATGTGTGTATGAGTATTTGAATTCCACGGGCTAAGTCCGGCGAATATGCTAATGATATTAATTGTGTTTGAGCCTTAGTAACGAAAATGAAATATGTATGTCCAATGATTATTGATGTATGTGTGCATGAGAAATTGAATGATATCCGGGCTAAGCCGAAGACAATTATGCTGGAAATTATATCCGGGTTAAGACCGAAGGCAATTGTGCTAGTGGTTATATCGGGCTAAGGCCGAAGGCATTCGTGCGAGTTATTCTATCCGGGCTAAGACCGAAGGCATTTGTGCGTGATTATATCCGGTTATATTCGAAGAATCTTGGGCTGGAGGTGAGTGTTGGTTGCTGAAATGAATTTAATTAGTACACTCGGACAGCCCAAAGGATAAGGTACGTTATATGTGCATTGGAAAGTCGGCGTGTTTGAGCAACATTCGCTCAATCGACTAATGAATTTCAGTTATTGAATTGATTGATGCTTTGCGAACTTATACAATGATGAAGTATGAAGTAAGAATGTGTATTAATGAAATGATGCATTTGGCTATGTGAATGTATTGCTGTAAATTATAGTTCATTATATTCCTTGAGACTTACTAAGCATAAAATGCTTACCCGTTGCTTTGGCTCTTAGTTTTCTAGATTTCGCTCGAGGCAATCGGATTTGGGATCGTTGAAGTCGAAGTCATCCACACTATCAAGCCTCCATTTTGGTATAAATTTTGGTTGAACTTGAGATGGCATGTATAGGACTACCTCTTGTTTGTTAAATACGTTGTAATGTAAGTTTGTATGGCCATGCGAAAATGGCTCGAAAAGGGAGCATGAACTTAGACTTATTGTGGGTTGTATGTATATATATTTGGGGTCATGATGTGGCTATGGTTTGGAAATGGGAATGTTGGTCATATGATCAGCCATTGGCATGGTTAAAATGATCATATATGAACCTATGTATGGCAAGATTAGTTGAATCATGGAGACTACCAAATAGGTAAGTCCTACCTTAAAACAGATGCTGCCAGCTGCAGTGGCGTGAATGTGAAAAATCACCATAATTCATAGGAATGGAATCAAATAGTGAATAAGCTATGTAAATGAACCTTGATGAGTCTATTTTCATATGGAAGAAACAGAAACGGTCATAGGAGTTACAGGTTAAGAGATATTAAAGCTATTGTGAGACAGGGCCAGAATGGTTTCTGGGTTCCCTGTCGCAACTTTAAAATTCACTATAAATTATCCAAAAATAATTAGGAGATATACCTTATATGTACAGATTCCATTTTGAGTCTAGTTTCATTAGAAACAAACGACACCAGCATTAAAGCCCTGTGCAGAGAGATATTCAAGTTATACCGCGCGAAGGTCAGAGCAGTCGATCCCTGTAACTTGGGTAACTTTAACTAATAAACTGTACCAATTGGCCCGACCAAAAATCCTAGAAATAAATCCATGGATGTATATATGAGTCTAAATTCAGGAAAATTTACGAAACCAGTTTCCGAGTTTTGAAACTCGAGATATGATTTTAAGGCGACAGTGACGCAGTTTTCCAGCCTGACTGGAAATGTCAAATTGGTGGGCAAAAACATGTGAACTTGGTTTGTTAACCCTCGGGTCCGACACGGCGATGGTCTCGGGTTTGGGGTGTTACA
>NW_026440513.1:0-40000 GCF_025698485.1 Gossypium arboreum
TTAAATTTTTTCCATTTTTAAAAAAAAAAACCCCTTAAAAAAAAAATTTTTTTAAAAAAAAAATTTAAATTTTTTCTTTTCAATTAAAAAAAAATTTTTTAAAAAAATTTTTAAGTTTAAAATTTTTTTAAAAAAAAAAATTTTTTTTTTTTAAAAATTAAAATTTTTTTTTCCCAAAATTTTCCCCCCCTTTTTTAATTTTTTAAAAAAAAATTTTTTTTTTTAAAATTTTTTTTTTTTTAAAAAAAAAATTTTTTTTTTTTTTTTATTAAAAAAAAAAAATTTTTTTTTTAAATTAAAAATTTTTTGTTTTTAAAATAAAATTTTTTTTTAATTTTTTTTTTTGCCCCCCCAAAATTTTCCCTTAAATTTTTAACCCCCTTTTAAAAAAAAATTAATTTTTAAAAACCTTTTTTTTTAAATTTTTTTTTTTATTTTTAAATTTTTAAAATTTTTGATTTTTTTTCCTTTTAAAAAACCCCCCCAAAATTCTTTTTTTTTTTTTTAAATTTTTTTTTTTTTCAATTTTTTTTTTTTTTTAAAAATTAAAAATTTAATTTTTTAAAATTTAAAATTTAAAAGGAAAAATTTTTTTTAAAAAATTTTCTTTAAAAAAATTTTTCCCCAAAAAACCCCAAATTTAAAATTTTTAAAAAAAGGAAAAAATTTTTTTTTAAAAAATTTTTTTTTTCCAAAAAATTTTTCCCCCTTTTTTTAAAAAAAATTTCCAAAAAAATGGTTTTTCTTCCCCGGGGAAAAAAAAAAACCCAAAATTTTTAAAAAACTTTTTTTTAAAAAAAATTTTTAAAAAAGTTTAAAAAAATTTTTTTTTTTTTTTTTTTTCCCCTTAAAATTTTTTTTTAAAAACCAAATTTTTAAAAAACCCCCAAAAAAAAAAAAAAAAAAAAGGGAAAAAATTTTTTTAAAAAAAAAAAAAATTTAAAAAAAAATTTTTTTAAAAAAAAAAAAAATTTTTTTTTTTTTTTAAATTAAAATTTCCAAATTTTTTAAATTTAAATTTAAAAATTTTTGGGGAAAAAATTTTGAACCCCCTTTTTTTAAAAAATTTTTTTTTTGGGGAAATAAATTTTTTTAATTAAAAATTTTTTTTTTAATTTTAAAATTTAAATTTTTTTTTTTTAAAAACCCAAAAAAAAATTTTTAAAAAAAAAAATTTTTTTTTTAAAAAAATTTTTAAAAAAAAAACCCCCCCCCAAAAAAAAAAAATTTTTTTAAAAAAAAAAACCCCTTTCTTTTTTTTTTTAAAAAAAAAAAAAAATTTAAAAAGAAAAAAAAAAAAAAAAAAAATTTTGGGGAAAATTTAAATAAAAATTTTTTTTTTTAACAAAAAAAAATTTTTATTTTTAAAAAAAAATTTAAAATTTAAAAATTTTTTTTTTAATTTTTTTTTTTTTTTGAAATTTTTTAAAAAAAAAAATTTTAATTTTAAAATTTTAATTTTTCCTTAATTTTTTTTAAAAAATTTTTAAAAAAAGAAAAAAACCCAAAAAAAAAAAAAAAAAAAAAAACCCAAAAAAAAAAAAAAAAAAAAAAAAAAAAATTTAAAGAAAAAAAAAAAATTTAATTTTTTAAAAAATTTTTAAAAAAAAAAAAAAAAAAAAAAAAAATTTTTTAAAAAAAAAAAAAAATTTTTTTTTTTTAAAAAAAAAGGGAAAAAAAAAAAAAAAAAAAAAATTTTTTTTTTTTGGTTTTTTTTTAAAAAAAAAAAAAAAAAAAAAAAAACCCCTTTTTTTGGGGGCCCCCCTTTTAAAAGGGAAAAAAAAAAAAACCCCCCCTTTTTAAAAATTTTTTCCCCTTTTTTTTTCCTTTAATTTCCCAAAAGAAAAAAAATTTTTAAAAATTTTAAAAAAAAAAAAAAATTTTGGTTTTAATTTTTTTTTTTTTTGGGAAAAAAAATTTTTTTTTTTTTAAAAAATTTTAAAAAAATTTTTTTAAAATTTTTTTCCCAAAATTTTTTTGGGGAAAAAGGGTTTCAAAAGGGAAAAAAAAAATTTTGGTTATTTAAAACCCCAAAAATAAAAGGGGAAAAAAAAACCAAAAAAAAATTTTTTTTTTAAAAAAAAAAAAAAAATTTTTAAAAAAGGAAAAAAAATTTTTTTTTAAAAAAAATTTTTGTTTTTAAAAAAAAAGGGGGGAAAAAAAAAATTTTTTTAAAAAAAAGTTGGTAAAAGCCCCCCTTTTTTTTTTAATTTTAAAAATTTTTTTTTTTTTTTTTTTTTTTTTTTAAAAATTTTTGGAAATAAAAAAAAATTTTTTAAATTTTTTAAAAAAAAAAATTTTTTTTTTTTTCCGGGAAAAAGGAAAAAAACTTTTTTAAAAAAAATTTTTAATTTAAAAAAAATTTTTTGGGGAAAATTTTTTTTTAAAATTTGGATAAGGGTTTTCTTCCCCGTTTTCCCCCCCAAAAAACCCCGGGTAACGGAAATTAAAAAGGTAAATTTCCCAAAGGGGTTTTTTTAAAATTTTTTAAAAAAACCAAAAAAAAACCCCCGGGGGTTTTTAAAAAAAAAAACCCCCTTTTCCCCCCCAAAAAAAAAATTTCCCCTTTTTTTTTTTAAAAAAAATTTAAATTTTTTAAACAAAGGGGGAAAAAAAAAGGAAAGGGGAAAGGGAAAATTTAATTTAAAAATTTTTTAAAAAAAGGGCCAAAAATTTTTTTTCCCCAAAAAAAAGGTTTTTTAAAAATTTTTTATGATTTTGGGTTTTTTTAAGGTTTAAAAAATTTTTTTTTTTAATTTTTTAAAAATTTTTTTGGGGGGGAAAAAAAATTTTTTTAAAAACCTTTGGGGGGAAAAAAAAAAAAGTTTTAAAAATTTTTTAAAAAAAAAAAAAAAATTTTTAAAAAATTTTTTAATTTTTAAAAAAAAGGAAAAAAATTTTATAAAATTAAATTTTAAAAAAAAAAAATTTTTTTTTTTAAAAAAAAAAAATTTTAAAAAAAAAATTTTTTTTTTTTTTTTTTTAATTTTTAAAAAAAAGGAAAAATAAAAAAAAATTTTTTTTTGGGGGGGGGGGGTTTTTTTTAAAAAGGGGTTTTCAAAAATTTAAAAAGGGGGGAAAAAAAAAATTTTTTATTAAAATTTAAGTTTTTTTTGGGAAAAAAAAAATTTTTTTTTTTTGGGGGGAAATTTTAAAAAATTTTAAAAATTTTTTAACCAAAAAAATTAAATTTTTGGTTAAAATTTTAATTTTTTAAAATTTTTTTTTTTTAAAAAAAAAATTTTTTTAAAAAAAGGGTTTAAATTTTTTGGGGTTTAAAAAATTTAAAAATTTAAAGGTTAAAATTTTAATTTTTTTTTTTTTTTTTTTAAATTTGGAAGGAAAAAAAAAAAAATTTAATTTAAAAAAAAAGAAAAATTTTTTTTTTGGGGGGGGTTTTTTAAATTTTAATTTTTTGGGGAAAAAATTTTAAAATTTTTTTTTAAAAAAGGGGAAAAAAATTTAAAATTTTTTTTTTTTTTTTTTTTTTAAAGGAATTTTTTTTTGGGGGAAATTTTAAAAAGGAAATTTTTTGGGGGTTTTTGGGTTTTTTTTAATTTTTTTGGGGAAAAAAAAAAAATTTTGGGAATTGGGGGTTTTTTAAATTTCCCGTTAAAAAAAAAACCGGGGGGGGGCCCCCCAAAAAGAAAAAAACCCTTTTTTTTTTTGGAAAATTTAAAAATTTTGGGGGGTTTTTTTTTTCCCCAAAAAAATTTTTGGGGGCCCAAGGATTCCCCCCAAAAAAAAAAAACCCAAAAAAATTTTTTTAAAATTTTTTTGGTTTTTAAAAAAAATTTTTAAAAATTTTAAAGTTTAAAAGGGTTTTAAAAGGGTTTTTGGGTTAAAAAATTGAAAAAAAAAAATTTTAAAAAAAATTTAAAAAAATTAAAAAAAAAAATTTTTTTTTTTGGAAAATTTTTCCAAAAAAAGGAAAAAAATTTAAAAAGGAAAAATTTTTAAGGGGTTTGAAACCCCAAACAATTTTTTTTAAAAAA
Organism: Gossypium arboreum; assembly: GCF_025698485.1. Classification (NCBI taxonomy): domain Eukaryota; kingdom Viridiplantae; phylum Streptophyta; class Magnoliopsida; order Malvales; family Malvaceae; genus Gossypium; species Gossypium arboreum. The sequence goes on from NW_026440513.1 coordinate 3,996, forward strand.
ATTAAGGGTTTTTTTTAAACCTTTAAAAAAAAAAAAAAAAAAACCCCCCCTTTTTTAAAATTTTCCCTTTAAGGGAAAAAGGGGAAAAAATTTTTTTTAAAACCCCAAAAAATTAAAATTTTAAAGGTTTAAAAATTTTTTTTTGGGGTTTTTAAAAAAATAATTTAATTTAAAAAGGGAATTTTTTGGGCCAAAAAAAGGGAAAAATTTTTAAAAAATTTTAAAAAAAATTTTTTTTTTTTAAAAAAAAAATTTTAAAATTTTTTAAAAAAAAATTTTACCCCTTTTTTTTTTAAAAAGGGTTTTTAAAAATTTTTTTGGGTTTTTAAAAAAAAAATTTAAAATTTTTAAAAAATTTTTTGGGGGGGTTTTTTGGAAATTAAAAAATTTTTTTTAAAATTTAAATTTTTTAAGGCCTTTTTAAAATTTTAAAAAATTTACTTTTTTTTAAAAAATTTTAAAAAAAAAAACCCAAATTTTTTTTTTAAAGGGGGGGAAAAAAAAAATTTTAAAATTTAAATTTTTTTAAAAGGAAACCCCCCCCAAAAGGGGGTTTTTTTTTTTTTTAAAAACCCAAAATTTTTTTTTTTTTAAAAATTTTTTTTTAAAAAACCTTTTTTTTTTTTTTTTTTTTTTCCAAAAAAAAAAACCCCCCAAAAAATTTTCCCCTTCCCCAAAAAAACCCCCCCCGGGGAAAAAAAAAATTTTTTTAATTTAAATTTTTTTTAAAACCTTTAAATTTCCCAAAAAAAAAAAAAAAAAAAATTAAAAAAAAATTTTGAAATTTTAAAAATTTTTTTTTTAAAAAAAAATTAAAAAAAATTTGGAAAAAAAATTTTTTTTAAAAAATTTTTTTTTTTTTTTAAAATTTTAAAGGAAAACCAAATTTTTTTTTTTGGGAAATAATTTTGGGAATTTTTGGGGGTTTAAAAAAAGGAAACAATTAAAAAAAGGGAAAAAAAAAAAAAAATTTTTTTAAAAAAAATTTTTTTTTTTTTTAATTTAAAAATTTTTTTAAATTTTTAAAAATTTTTTTTTTAAATTAAAAAAAAATTTTTTTTTTTTTTTGGAAAAAAAAATTTTTTTAAAAAAAAAAGGGGGGTTTTGGGAATTTTTTTAAAACCCCGGAAAAAAAAAAAATTTCCCCCTTTTTTTTTTTTTTTTTTTTCCCCCCTTTTAAGGGTTAAAATTTAAACCCAAAGTTTTTTTTTAAAAATTTTTTTCCTTTCCCTTTTTCAACCTTTTTTTTCCCCCAAATTTTTTTCCCCCCCTTTTGGGGAAAAAAATTTTTTTTTGGAAAAAAAAAAAAATTTTTTTAAAAAAAAAAATTCCCGAAAGGGGGGAAAAAAACCCAAATTAATTTTAAGGGTTCCCAAAAAAATTTAAATTTTTTTTTGGGTTTTTTTCCCCTTTTAAAATTTTGGGAAAAAATTAAAGGGAAATTTAAAAAAATAAAAAAGGGAAAAAAAAGGGGGCCAAAAAAATAAAAATTTTTTTTTTAAAATTTTTTTTTTTTTTTTTTAAAAAAAAAAATTTTGGTTTTATTTTTTTCTTTTTTTTTAAATTTTTTTTTTAATTTTTTTTTTTTTAAAAATTAGGGGTTTTTTTTTTTTAAAATTTGGAAAAATTTTTTTAAAATTTTTCCCAAAAATTTTTTTTTTTTTCCCTTTTTTTTTTAAAAATTTTTTTTTAAAAAAAAAAGGGGGCTTAAATTTTTTAAAAGGGCCCCCCCCCCCCCTTTTAAAAAATTTTTTAAAAAAATTTTATTTTTTAAAAAAAAATTTTTTTCCGGGAAGGGGAAGGAAAAAAAAGGGGTTTAAAAAAAAAAAGGGGGGAAAAAACCCTTTAAAATTTTTTTTTTCCCCCCCCCCTTTTTTTTTTTGGAAAACCCCTTAAAAAAACCCAAAAAAAAAAATTTTTTCCCCTTTAATTTTTTTTTTTAAAAATTTTTTTTTTTTTTTAAAAAAATTTTTTAAATTTTTTTTACCAAAAAAGGTTTTTTTTTTTCCCCCTTGGGCCCCTTTTTTCCCCCTTTTTTTTTAATTTCCCCAAAAAACCTTAAAACCCCTAAACCCTCCCCCCCCAAAAATTTCCAACCAAAATTTTTTTTAAAAAAAAAGGGGGTTTTTTTTAAGGGTTGGGGAAAAAAAAAATTAAAAAATTGGCCCAACCTTTTCCCCCTTTTTAATTTTCCCCCCCCCCGGGGAAAAAAAAAAAAATTTTTAAAACCCAAATTCCCAAAACCCCCCCTTCCCAAAAAAAAAAAAAAAAAACCCCCCCCAAACCCCCCTTCCCAAAAAACCCCCCTTTTTTAAAAACCCAAAAAGGGGAAAAAAATTTCCTTTTTTTTCCCTTCCTTTTTTTAAAAAAAAAAACCCCCCCCCATTTAAACCCCAAACCCCCCCCCTTTTCCTTTAAAAGCCCCTTTTTTTTAAAAAAATTTTTTTTTTGGGGGAAAAAATTTTTTTTTTTAAAATTTTTTTTTTCCAAAAAATTTCCCCCAAAAAAGGGGGAAAAAAAACCCCGCCCCCTTTTTAAAAAAAATTTAAAAATTTTTTTTTTTTTTTTAAAAAAAAAAAAAAATTTCCCTTTCCCCCCCAACCCTTTTTTAAAGGAAGGTTTTCCCCCAAAAAAACCCCAAATTTTTCCTCCCAAAATTTTTTTTCCCCTTGGGCCCCTCCAAAAAAAAATTTTTAAAAAAGGGAAAAAAATTTTTCAAAACCTTTTTTTTTAAAAAAATTTCCCCTTTTTTCCCTTTTTTTTTTAAAAGGGCCCCTTTTTTCCCCCTTTTTAAATTTTTTTTAAAAAAAAATTTTTTTTAAAAAAAAAAAAAAAATTTTAAATTTTTTTAAAAAAAAAATTTTTTTTTTTTAAAAAATTTTTTTTTTTTTAATTTAAAAATTTAATTTTTTCCCAAATTTAAAATTAAAAAAATTTAAATTTCCCTTTTTTTAAAAATTTTTTTTTTTCAATTTTTTTTTTTTAAAAAAAAATTTTAAAAAAAAATTTTTTTTTAAAAAAAATTTTCCTTTTTTTAAAATTTTAAATTTTTTTTAAAAAAAAAAAATTTTAAAAAAATTTTTTTTAAAAAAATTAAAAATTTAAAAAAAATTTTTTAAAAAAAAATTTAAAAAATTTAAAAAAAAAATTTTAAAAAAATTTAAAAAAAAAAAAAAATTTTTAAAAAAAAAAAAAGAAAAAAAGAAAAAAAAAAAAAAGGGAAAAAAAGGTTTTAAAAAAAAAAACCCCCTTTTAAAAATCCTTTTTTTAAAAAAATTTTTTTTTTTGGGAAATTTAAAAAAAACCCCCTTTAACCTGGCGGTAAATTATGAGGTTCGGTTATTATTGGTCCACCATGGAAGGAAGATTAAGCCTTCATGGCCAAATCTATGGAAAAGAATTAATGTACCTCCTTCACCTTGATGTCATGACTTCACCATGGCTTTTCTCGAGGGGCATGGATGTGATTAGGCCAATTTCACCAAAAGCTTCAAATGGGCATCGTTTCATCTTTGTGGTCATCGATTATTTCACCAAATGGGTGGAGGCCGCCTTATACCAATGTCACTAAATCGGCAGCAAGTTCCTGAAAAAAGGAAATCATCTTCGATATGGAATGCCGGGAAAGGATCATATCCGACAAGCATTGAATTTGAACAACGCATGATAGCGGATGTCGCGGGTTCAAGATCGGACACCACAACTCATCACCGACGCTAAAGATGAACGGCTGAAAAAATAAGAACATCAAGAAGATTGTAGGAAAGATGAAAACTTATAAAGATTGGCATGAGAAGCTACCATTGCCTCTATGCTTATCGAACGCCTATCGAAACTTCTCGGGCAACGCCTTTCTCATTAGTCTTGGAATGGAGGGTTTACGGTAGGTCGAGATCCCTTCCCTTAGAGTTTTGTCGGAGGTAAAGGAAGAAGGAATGGATCCAATTCCGTACGATCGGTTGAATTTGATTGAAGAAAAGAGGAAACGGGCTTTCGCCATGGTCGGATGTACCAAAAGCGAATGATCGAGCAACAAAAGGTTGTCCCAGAGTTCCACGAGGAGACCTAATCTTAAAAAGATCCCCTATACAAAAAACTTAGAGGAAAATAGATGCCAATTGGGAAGGGCCTTATGTGGGAAGAAAGCCTTTTCCGGCGGAACATTGATATTAGGCAAATAGATGGCAAGACCTTATCCAATCCCGTGAATTGATTCTTAAGAAATACTTCGCCTTAAAAAAAAAAAAAAAAAAAAGGAGGGGTGAAAAATTGCAAAAAAGCATCTTGAGACCAAAGGATTTTGAATTGAAAACCCGTAAAGGGCAATTCAAATTTTGATCAAAGATGGGGCATCGATGGTCTTATGGTACTTAAATTAACAAGGAGAAGAGATGTTACATCTTGGGGCATCCTAAAGTACTCTAGATCCCCTAAACACATATTGGGCAAAAAAAGGAGTCCTCAAGAAGTCGGCGGAGAAACTCAGCGATATCCGGGGCACCTATTCCCTTTATCCATTTTGTATTCTAGCAATGATTGTTGGTTGTGATTAATATATTCCCTTCAAATGTTGTTTCCGATAAATTTAGGTTTTGTCGTTGTTATAATCTTTTTCAAGCATTTTGCATTGAAATGATGATTAATGGACTAAAACCATTTTTGCAAAAAAGTTTCCGCACATTACTCCAAAGTTTCTAAATAGTACAGAACCCAAACAAAGGTCTATTATTTAGAACTAACCAAACCCAAAGATTGGAAGCATTTGAGAAAAAAAGTTTAAATTGGGACTACCTCTTGGGTTTTCCGTTCAAAATTTAAATTGAACAAGAAGGCAGGTACCATTTTGGGAAGAAACCTTGATGAACAAAAGCAATGGCAACCTAAACAGGATTCACGCCACAACATGCCGCCTCATACATTCATAGATCATTCATAAGTGCATCTAATTAGGAACATTTGATTCATTTTAATCATAGCATCCCAATTCTTTGACATAAGCATAAATACATAACTGATTCAAAGGTCATGTCCCTAGAATCGGTTGAATTTGTAGATCTTATCACCCTAAGCGGAGGAAACAGATCAAAGAGGATGGGCCTTAACCCCCAAGCGGGGTAAGGGTAATGGGAAAATCACAGATCTCACCTGGTTGGTGGGCGGATCAAATACATCGAATCATGCCTCCTCGAATGCGGGGGATTCAAACCACCAAGCTTTAAACCCCAAGGGCAAGGATGTTCATAAGATCTTAAACCCCTAAGCGGAGGGTAACAGACCAAATTCAGATCTTAATCCCCAAGTAGTAGGGAAACAGATCAAAAGTGATGGGCTTTAACCCCCAAGCGAAGGGAACAAGCTAAATTTAAAGCCTTAAACCCCAAGCGGTAGGGTAATAGGTTGAATTCATCTTATCTCCCAAGCAGAGTGGAGCGGATCAAGGAAAGAACCTTAAACCCCGGCGAGGGGTAATAGGTTGAATTGCGAATCTTATCTCCCCAAGCGAGAGGGAGCGGTCGAAGCAAAAACCTTAAAACCCCAAGCGGAGGGTAAAAGGTTGAATTGCAATCTTATCTCCCAAGCAATAAGTGGAGGCGGTCAAGCGAAGAACCAAAAAACCCCTGGCGGAGGGTAACAGGTTAAATTAGGATCTTATCTCCCAAGCGAGGGAAGAATGAAACGAGGAACCAAACCCCAAACCCGAGGGGTAACAAAGGGAGTTTACGGATCTAAAACCCAAGGGGAAACGGATCAAAGATGACAAGCCTTAACTTGAAAATCAAATATCTTCTCCCCGAAATGGTGTTGGAGCAGCTAAAAGCCACAAAGATCTCCTTGAAGTTTGGGAATTGATTGAAGTCACATGTCTTATCTCCATAGAGTTGCAAGAAGGGGAAGCGGAATAAACAAGATTGGAATAAAGCTACCCGGAGAAAATGGCGCTAAACAAGTCCGGAATAGTGAAACCGGGCAAAATTGGTCTTTCTTAAGTCTTTGCTGCTTCTCGTTACACAACAAGCAAAGGGGCAACAACAAGCCCAATTTTGGGACCCAACTCAAACCTACCCAAAACCCATTACAACCCAAGCCCAATAGGCCCAAAATAATGTAGCCCAAACCTTTAGAGCAAAACAACAGAATTTCAAACCCTAGGTGGGCCGCACCTAGGTCTTCCGACCCCAACCACCGCCCGGGCAGTGGCACCTCCACCCCCTCTCCACTACCATTTTGTCTGCAAAACAATGGAAGAATAGATAGATTTAAAAAAAGGAAATGAAATGGCTATAAAAAGCCAAGCAAAACCATTACAGGGGGTTTTTTATTTGGAAGAAAAGATTCAATCAAAAGGTTTAGTAAATAAAATACGAACTTGAAAAAGAATTTGGGATCTAAAGGTCTATCTCTTTTTTCTATTTGTTCATCATTTTACCCTTTCTCTTACTCTTTCTTTGAAACGTTATTAATACATATCATTTATGTTTATCAAAACAATATGCATCATTAAGTAAATATATAAAACAAAAATAAAAAATAAAAATTTTATACGAAGGGATTTTGGCCACGGGTGTTGGGTTTGGAGCGGAAACCACCACCGGGCGATGGAGTCCTCACATATGGACTTCCAAAGAAAGGAAGAGCTTAGTTTTTTTTTTTCTTAAAGGGGTAGAAATGATTTTTAAGGCTGATTTTTAACTTATAAGGTGTTATAAAACGACGCCGTTTTGGTGGCACCCATAAGCCCCAAAGCCCGTTTAACCAACCCGACCAGAACGGCTCCCCTCCTCAGGATCCGCTTTTCATCTGGTTAATTCCGGGTCCTTCCGCTTTTACATTTTAACCTTTTTTTATTTCTTTCAAATTGGCCTCAAAGTTCATCACGTTTTGTAATTTAATCCTCTCCTCTGACGCGTTTTAAGGGTTGGGTAAATTCCTTTTGGCCCCCTGGATATTATATCGATTCAAATAGGTGCCCTTTTTATATTTCCTTTGAATTGGCCCCAAAATCCTGTTTTAGTTTAATTTAGTCCCTTCTTTGTGATTTAGTCGATTTTTATATTATTTTTACTTTTTATTTTATTTTTTTAGCATTATTTTAATTATTATTATTATTATTACCATATTCATTAACATATTATCATTATTTTGCTATACTATTGTTATTATTATATATACCCTTTTTTATTTTATGTATATTTTAAATATTATTACTTATTATTACCTATATGGTTATTATTATTACCATTAATATATATTTTTGCATATGTATGTATATACATTTTCTATAGGGTATTATTTTAATTATCTTATTTTAATATTACTATTATATTATATCTTTTTAACATTATTATTACTATCACTATTATCATGATATATTAGTATACATTTTTATACGTTAATATACACATTTAATATGTAGTTTTATATATATATATATTATTACTCTAATTTAATACTTTTATCTTTGTATTTCTATTATCATTACATAGTAGTACATTTTCATTATATACATGTATATATATATTTTATATAGCATTATTAATAGCTTAATACTATTGTTTTAGGTATTTGTGTGTCACATATGCTTTCATTAAATATATATATATTATATTCCCTATTAAGCACATATCTTACATTACATACATTTTTATATAACATATATATTTTTTACATTTTCTAATCTTTTAATATATTACATATATTTTGTGTGCATATATTTCATTAATATATTTTTTATTTTTTACTACTTAACATATTATTATTTTTAATATATACATTTATGTGTTTATATATTTATTATAAGTCTTTGTTATTGTTACTATTTTTAATAAATATTGCATACATATTTGTAATCGGTATTATATGTTTTACATACATGTGCTCCCTACTTCATATTCACATTATTACTATCATATTTAAATACCATGCTTATTATCGTTTAAATTATTTTATTTTTATTATTATTATCGTTATCGTTTTCGTTGTCATTGTTATTTTTATTTTTGCCATGTTTATCATTTGTTTATAATTGCATATTATTAGCCTTGATCTTACTTCATCTTTTATGGTTGATCATGTTATTGTTTTACAATCGCCCATTATTATATTCTTATACACATCAATGCTATATTTTGCTTTTACATTTTTTATAAATCGCGTTGCTTTTTTGTTCAATGTATTAAAAATTCTTTCATAAGAGCAAAATCCGTTATTAGGTAGTCCAAATAATGGTGCCCTAACTTCTTGGTTTCACTTTTCCCATTTAACCTAAATAACGGAATACTCTTTTAAATCATTATCGAGTTTTAAAATGCTTATTCTCAAGAAAGTGTTGTGCCCTAACTTACCGGGCATGATATTTTGTCATCTCGAAATAAAATTTTGTTTAGAAATAAAAGGCAATATTTTGTTTGAGAATTAGAAACGTACCCTAACTTGGGTTTCGACTTCCGTTATTCTAAATAATCGAATACCCTTTTAATAAAATACATAGATTTCATAAAAGGGCTCGCTCTCGAAAATTTAAGATGTGTGTCCTAACTTTTTGGGTGTGACATTTTATATTTTGAGGCGAGAGGCCAACAAGCTTTTATAAAGAAGGATCGATTTTAAAATTCTTTCAAATTTTTTAATTTTCGACACTAAGACACTAATTAATCAACTAGGTACCAATTTTAGGCATATCGGGGTGCTAATCCTTCCTCGTTGAACCGACTTTAACCTTTTTCTTGATTCTGACCAAAATTGTTGTTTAAATAAACCAAACTATTTATTAAAAACAACCACTTTTATGAGGTGACCCGATCACACCTCGTCAAAAAGGATTGTGGCGACTCCTTTTTTATTTTCAAAATCCAAGTCGATTCCGTTTTTTCAAAAAAAAATGGTTACGACAATATATTGTCAGAATTTATCTAAGTGAAATTTTAAAAAAAAAAACCTCGTTCTTGACTTAATGGTTTGTATGTTTATACTAAATATCCACATCATCGATTCGAATCATAAGAATAGTTTTATTGTGGTGTGCATGAATCAACCATGATTTATTCATGTTAAAGATGTGTAAATCAATCGCAAATATAATTTTTATTTTAGAAGTTTTATATGATTTATATTTAATTATTTGTTGTATTTATATGTTATTATGTGGATCATGAGTTTACTTTAAATTAAAGATGTATAATTAATAAATGATAGGTACAATAATTTATATATTAAACTTTTAAAAGGAAAATGTAGATTCAAATATTACAAATTTTGATGTAGTAAAGGTTGAATAGTTAATTTGAACTATACATTAGGAGTGCATTTGAAATGCCTAAATATAATTTTCATTTAAGAATAATTGGTAGATAAAATCCACATGCATCATGGTCAACTTTTGCTTTCTTCAACAAAAAGGGGAAAAAAGAAAATTTAAGTGCAACAAAAAAAAAAATAAAAAATCCAACAAATATTTTTAAGTTATATCATTGATTTGGTGAGGTTATGACAATATTATGATTTTATCCAACATTTTTCTAATCAAGCTTTAACTTGCAACTTATAAATTAAAAAAAACAATTTAAAGATTTAATTTATCTATATAATTATAAATTTATATTATAATTTTAGTTATGTTGGTTTATGTAATATTTTTAAGTAAAATATTCAAAATTCTAATTTTAACAATTTCAATTCCTTTCTATAATTTTTTTTTTGAAACAAATATTCACTGGAATATTATTCAAAGCAGGCCTAACAACCACACCAAAAGCAAATAGAACAAAAGTCAAAAAACCAAATACAAAGGAAACCCAAAAAGAAACCGAAGCCCAAACAGAAAAACAGTAGAAAAACCAAAAATAAAACACAATGGCCCGAAAAAGAAAACAATCCAGCAAAAGGACAATGGGAGCTCTAGAGTCTTCGGCACTCCAGTTGTAATCCATTAAAAGAAAACCCCTCTTGAAAGCAACAAAAAAATGCATGGGAAAGGCCAACAAATCAGAAGCTTTAAACGTCCATCAATCTACACCATAAGAAAAATCTTCCCATTTCCCCAAAGCACTTTGGAGATAACACCCTGTAAATTTGAAACTCACAGCAAAACAATTTCTTCAGAAAACACTCCCACCTAACTCTTCATTTCCTCCTTCTTGACTCTCTCCCTCCTCCGTCCATCGCTTATCTTCAGCCACCAGCTCCCCAACACCAGAAGGGACTAGATTCAACAGATAAGTAGAATTTCCTTTAATTCCTTCAGATGCTAGAAAATGGGCTACCTTGTTAGCCTCCCTGTTAGTAAAGAAAATACACATAAACTGAAACTTAAACTCAGCTTCAAAGCATCATTGATATAAATTGAGATCTCAGAACTATCATTCATCTTTTTTTGCAGCTTCCGGATTACCGGCTAAGAGTCTCCCTCAACCTCCACCTCTCTCAAACCAAGTTGTACCCCAAGATTCAGAGCCTGAACACACGCAACCGTTTCTGCTGCAAATACAGACGGTATGTTTGTGTTCATTACAGTTTTTGAACATATGATCCTAGCTTCCTTATTACGCACCACTAATCCTGAGCATGATTCTTTTTTTTATGGTTGTTGAAAGCTGCGCCAAAGTTTATTTTCAGCCTCGATCCCATCGGTACAACCCATCTGTCCACATACACCCTTCTTTCAGGTACACAACAATGCAAACCATCAAGTTTTAAAGTTGTTCACAAAAATAACAATTTGAGCACTTGATTTAATCTCCCCTCATGAATAAATCTATTTCGAAAAGTCCAAATCGCCCATAAAACACATGCTATCATTCTACAGTTAGCCATAGATCTGGACTCAAAAGTACTTTTTATCCAGTCTCTGAAATTTAAGGTTTTATAGGAAATAGGCCAAAAATACTTAACTGCTCCCATGCCTTTGTAGAAGGGCATTCACGAAACAGATGCTCCTTTGTCTCCCTCCAGATTAACACCACCGACACGTAGGAGAATCCAACATTCTTCGATAGTGTAGATTACTGAAAGTAGGTACATAGTTACACAAAAGTCTCCAAACTGTAATTTTTTCCAGTTTTGTTTTAAATTGTAAATCTGCTTGTATTTGGTTTCGTCCTTCTGTAAAAGGATTTTGTGACCAATACGAACCAGTACTCCCCAGACAACTCACGCCTCCAGATGAGAGAATTTTCTTGCTCAAACAAAGGAAGAGGAATGCAAAGAATTCTTTTTGCAACTGGCATAGAGAAGGTACTATGAATCAACTCAAAATTCTATTATCTAGAATCAGCATGAATCAGATTTGCCACTTTATTAATTCTAGGATTACTATTCATGTTTTGGACTCTGACCTCTTCATTTCTAGGGATCCAAACATCTTCCCAGATAGAAACTTTCTGACCATCCCCGATCTTCCATGCCATTCCCTTCAAAACTAGTCCCCTTGTGGCCCATAGACTTTGCTAGGTAAAAGAAGGTAAATTTCCCAATCTAGCTTTAAGAAATCAGAATCCTTAAAGTATTTGGCTTTTAAAAAGCGCTAGTAAGGAATTAAGGTATCGTAACAAAGCCATTCCTGTTGGCCAATAAAGCTATATTAAAAGAACTCAAATGACGAAAACCCATGCCTCCTCCCTCTTTCAACGCACATAAAGACCTTCAATCACACCAATGCATCCTTCTTCTTGCCATGATTATTCCTCCACCAAAATGAACCCATTATATTTTCCAACTGTAAACAAAGGTTTTTGTAAAAGAAAACAAGACATCGTATAAGTGGGCAGAGCCTTAAAACAGCTTTAATAAAAATTTCTTTTGTAACATTTGGAAATAGGGCTTAAAGAATATTGGTTGTGAAACTACAAATTTGATATAGAAAAGTTTATTTTGATTAATTTTATGATTTACCAAGTTATTAGATGCATGTGTTAGAGTATTGATAAGAAATTTTATAGATTGCATGTTTAATTTGCCTATTAGGGCTTATTTAAAGTTGTTGTAACAAATTTCGATTTAGGGTCTAAAACGATGGTTTTAGAACCCACAATTAAGTTGAAAAATTTATTCGATTAAGTTTTAAGGTTTATTTATTGATTAAAAAATGTGTAAAAATATCGTTAAGTAATTTTACTAATAAAGTGCTTAATTGGACTTTTAGGACTAAATTGTATAAGTTGTAAAATATGTGTTCTAATTCATAAGTAATTGATTGAAATGGGGGTTTAAAGAGGAGGTCCTTAAATGGTAATTAGATCATTATATTTTGTTTGGACAAAAAGGGCATGAATAGGATAAAATTTTAAAGAAAGATTTTAAAGGTATTTTAGTTATTTGGTAATTAAAAAAAAAAAGGGAAAAATAAAGTCAAAATTGACTCATCTTTTTCATGGAGAAAATTAGCATGGGGAAGACATGGATAGGGTTTTTGCTTTCCAAGCTCAATAGTAAGTCCATTCTAGTTTGTTTTCAAGTTCTTTCGATTTAAATCTCAGGAACGTTAAGCTTATTTTAGTAATAATTTAAGTTAGGGTTCATATTTGGAAAAATACTTATAGGTGGAATGTGTTTATTTTGATTTTTATGGTAGAATGTCAAGGATGAAGTTATGTTAAACAACTTTTGCTAAGCTTTAAGCAAAAATGAATAAAACATTAATTGGTAAAATTTATTATTGTTCATAATTATGTGTTAGAGTGAGAATTTGATGTTGTCATAGAAGGAAAAATGATTAGTATGTTATAAAACATAAGAATAAGGGTGAATTTTAATTTTAGGCCTAAGGGTAAAAGTGTAAATATATAAAAGTTTAGAGGTAAAATTATAATTTTGTAAAAGTTTGAGTTAAGGATTTGTTTTGAATATTAAATTAATTTAAGTAAAATATGATGTTTTAGATCCCAAAAATGAGATTTGAATTTAGAATGGGAGAAAAATTGAAAATCGGAAAGTTGGTAAAATGAAGTTTTAGTATTCGAGGTTCATATGTATAATAAGTATTAATTTATGCATGTTTCAATGATGATTTAAATGTTCAATATTAATTCGACATGGAAATGAGAAAGTATGTAAGTTTGTATGTAAATAATACATTATCTTTATTATGTTTTTGTATTTAAAATATTTTATGTATTGTAGCTGATTTTGAATCATAATTGACTATTGGAAGTATGAAATCAAGTATTAGAAAGAGAAAATTTTTGAACTTTTAAGATTGAATAATCGATGGTATGGCTAGGTCACATGTATGGCCGAGTGCACATCATGTGTACAAAGAAACTACGAGACATTATGATGTAGCTAGGTCGCATGGGTGATACTATGTATACCATGTAGAGAAGAAGAGCTACGGATATATTAAGTAGGTCGCATGCGTGGTTCCGTGAAGGACACCATGTGACAAAAGAATGAGATAAACCTTGGAGGTCACATGGGTGGTACTAAGTGTTTATCATGTGTAGAAAACTAAAATTATGTTACAATTGGTTACATGAGGTGGTGCTAAGTGAAGGCCATATGTGTACAAAAGAGTTTTTTAAAGGTGGGGTAAAGGATACCATCGCCAGATTAATTAATTGGCGTTCAAGGAAATTGATTAAATGAAAGTGTATGACTTTGTGACGATAAGTGTAAGCATATCGTGTGTAACTTATGAGCAATATGCTTGATATGTGATTGGAAATTGGAAAGATTGTTATGGGAAAGTGATGAATACAATTGAAAAAGATCAAAATTGACAATAAAAGGAATTTTGTGATGTGAATCTAAAAATTTACCAAAAATAGTAGAAATTGAATCAGAATGAATGAGATATAAAATTAGAGCTTAATGAGTCTATTTTCATAATTAAAACAGAGCAAGCAAAAATTTTATATTATGAGATATTTAAGTTTTGAGAGGCGTTTGAATATTCGTGATCCCTTGTTTCGACTTGAAAAATAATTAAAAATTTTTAAAAAATAATTGGGATATAATTTATATTTTGAAATCCTTAATGAGTCTAGTTTCAAATGAAATAAACGAGAACATCCTTTGAATTACACGAGGAGAAAGTTGATTAGTAGTGAAGAGTGGTCAAAACAAATAAGTAGTGAAAGGGGTAATTTCAATGAATAAATTGTACTAATTATCTAGACCAAAATTACGAATATATGTGAATATTGTTTCAAGGAAAATTAACGATTTGTAATTTGGAGTTAGTAGCTCTAAAATAAATAATTTAGGCTTTTTCTAGGCAAACTTATTTTGAACCTTTTTATGATTGTAATAGTGAAAGTATTGCTTTGTGATGGTAATATTTAGGGAACATATTGTGACTTTGTTTAAAGTATGATAATGTATTGTTTATTAATATTTACATACTTACTAAGTTATAATGTTTACTCCCTTTCCTTTTTCCTATAGGTTTGAAATGTTAGCTCGAGTTGGAGGTCAGGAGGTTAAATCACACTATCAAACTATTGATCGATATATAAATGTTTTAAAGTATTTTAAGTCTTTGGGATGCATGGAGACTCGTTTAATTGTTATTAAATTTTTAGGAATTGGCTTAAAATCAATTTATTTGAAGGTCTTTATTGTATAAAGTCATTTAATGTAGATAGTCTTGACTATGTTATTAATTAAATGATGCAATTTATGTGTGCATTTTATGTGTGATTGAATTAAAGCATGATATGGGTCTTGTAAGCTCTTTTTAAGGAACAGTTTGAATGTGTTTGAAAAAGTTTTAAATTAGAGTGAAATTATGAATGGGTTTTTATTCGATGATTAGTGATTAAGTCCCAATGCCTAGTACCCTTTAGGCCAAACACGGGGTGGGTGTTACATCTTTACCTCTTTGAAAATATGTCTTATACTCCAATTGTTTTTTCCTTCATGCAATCTTTCAAATTTTGAAAAGCTAATTTTTTTTATGACCCACCTTTGGAAGGCCCAAGATCTCTCCCATATCTCAGAAAACGAATATTAAGATCGAAAACCATATTCTTGTCATGATCCTTCACATTATCTTAAAAAAATGTTGGTTTCTCAAAATTTTACACATTCCGAACAAGCCTCTACTCCAAAGAATGTTCCTTAGATTGATCCCCGATTCGATACCTCCTCAAGATGCAATCATCGCAAACATAAGATGGGTGATAAGTGGGCGGACTTGCAAACTTTAGCCTCACAATTTTCTTGTCGGACTAGCCAATCTCATTAGTGGAAAGGTTTACAATAAAATAAAAGAGATAAGGACTTAAGGGATTCCCCAAACCCTAAAGGCTTAAAACAATTCCTTTCTTAATTAATGGGAATATTAAGTAAACTTCAAAGAAAATCAAATCAATGAAACCCATCAAAACCCATTTTTAACATTATTCCTTTTATGAAAGGCCCTCCACTCTTCATAAGCCTTACTCATATCAAGTTTTAAAAGGTGAGACCCTTTTTCTCCCATATCTGCCGTTTTAAACAGGAAGTACTTCATAAGTCAAAGTACATTTGCGTAATGAGTGTCCCTAGAACAAAAGCACTTGCGAATCATCAATACACTCATGTAAAGCATTTTGAAGCCTATTAGAAATTTTGCAATAATCTTATAAATAACTATGTATAAACTAATAGGCGATAATTCGATTTATAGGAATAGCCTTTTGGGAATCGGACCAATTGGGTTTTGTTAATATCCTCTAAAGGTTTTCCTTTATTAAGAATATCTAAGCAAAACCACTCAATCCTTACCAATAATGTGCCGAATTTTGGTAAAAATTGTTGGAAAACCATCGACCGAGGCTTTTATAGGCCTTATACTTTCTAAATGCCTCAATAATTTTAGCCTCTTTGAAAGTTGTCCAAGCTTTGATTCATGTTTCGGAGACACATGAATAGACCCGGAAAGAATGTGCTCCAAATCACCAATTCCTCTGAGTCAAAGAGGTCGGAAAAGACCCCAATGCTCTCTACCTCCCATCCATTTGTAGTAAGAGATCCATCCCGTTGCAAACCTCGTACGATTCACTTGTCTTCTTTGGGAAGCAAATCTATGAAAAAATGAAGTATTCTTGTCCCCTATTTTCAACCAATTAACTTTTGCCTTTTCTTCCAATATTTCTCCTCCTTGTCCAATTCCATATTCAAGTGAAGTTTGACCTCAACAATCTTGCCCAAATTTTCCTCGAAATTTCATCATTATTCAACTTCTCCAATCGCCTATTCAAACACTTCACTTTCCCCTATTTTACTTTTAATTTTGTTCCCCAAACTTTCAATCCATTAGCAAGATTTGTCATGCGAGAAAGAAAAGATCTAGAACTACCCTCCCATAACTTCCTAATGATAATGCTCTGAATAACTATTTTTATGTATTAATCATGTTTATTGAGCTTGATCCTACTAATTTGAGCTATTTATGTCTTTTTATCTTTTAGGGAGGATTTGGAGGCAAAAGCAAAATTAATGGACAAAAGTGTGAATTTGGGAACATAATGGTGATATGGAACGGGAAAAAGATTGTGCCAAAAGTGCAAGCATGGAAGACAAAGACTAAAACAAAAAAAAATTTTATTCTATAAGACTCCATTTTGTTTATATTAGGATAATTTATATTAGGATAATTATTAGGATTATTTAAATTTTAGGATTTTATTTTAATTATCTCTATTTATCTTTAATTAAATGTATTTATCTTTTTAGAATTTAGTTAAATTAGACTATCTCCCTAACACTATAAATAGGGGTGAAGTGACTCTATTGGGATCATCTTTTTCCGTAAAACTTCCCCCGAAAGTCTAGGCTTTTGTTTCTTCATATTTTCTTTCAATAAAATTCCCTTTTTTTTTATATTTATTTTCTTTTTCAACCATTATCATGAGCCACTAAAACCTATCTAGTGAAAGTTGTCAATATTCCCCAAAAGGGTTCTTGAGGAAATTAGTCCTTCCTTCTAAAAGTATTCTTTTTAAGACTATGGGGCAGCCTGCTCTTGGCTTTCAAGAAGAAAGGCCTTTGTATGTTTTGGAAGGATTGCATAGTCGGTTTGTTAACTTTTGATCGAGGGTTGGAGCCAAAAGACAAAATGGCGTGGGATTGCCATTGAAAGCGTTGATCTAGCATAGATTTGGAAGTCGGGTTCCTAAAAATCGTAAGTCTAATCTTTAATTTGGTGGTCGGGCGCCTCTTCCACTATAAGCTTATTTGAGTTGAGAAGGGTTATTTAAAAGCCAAGGATCGAACTCAAGGCAATGAGACAAATGGAGGGGAATCTACCAATAAAATTTCTTTTCCTTTAACTCTCTTTATTATTTTTATTATTTTTAAATCACAATTTATCAACTTTAGATTCTTTTTCATTCTTTTCCAAATCAAATCTTTAATTTTTTATTTTTTTTTTTACTAGGTTTTGGACACGATTTTTGCCCAGTTTGAGAAAAAACATTAGATAATCCGATCCCGAGGATTCACCCTACTTCCCCTTTACTATTCTTTTCATTATTTTACAAATAGGATATTTTTGGTGCTCCAATGACCATCACCTAATCGATCCTACCGACTCCTCCAAAACCCACCAAGCTTCAAACGAAATCTAGTAGATCTTGAACCATCCTATCATTCACCGTTTCAAATAATAAAGGATAATGGTCCGAAAGAATGTGGAAGATGCCTCAAAGAATAATTAGGGAAAAAATGAAGCCAAGCATGATTGGCCACCACTCTATCAATTCTTTCCCTAATGTTCCGATCCAACGTTCCCTCTTTCCCGTGAACCAAGCTCCCTAAAAACCAATATCCTCCAATTGACAAGCATCCAAAGTTCTTGGAAAACCTTCATCCTAGCCTCCTCCCATGGTAAGCCTTCCTTTTTCATGAGCAAAAGAATATCATTGAAATCCCCCCACTAACCAAGGAAGCGTTATTTCTCCCTAATCTTAAGTAACTCCCAAGTTTCCCTTTATTTCTAACCTCCAAGCCCCATAAAACCTAGTAAAGCCATCAAGTATCATCTTCTTGAATTTCCACATCGATATGATTTTTTGAGAAACTGCAAAATTACTAGACCACTTCCATTCCACCCAAGACTTAAGCCCCTTGGGCCCTTCCTCCAAAAATCAATTCCATCAAAAATCGCACCATCTCTTCACTACCTCTATTTTATTAACACTTAATTTTGTCTCCATAAAAAGCCAATTTGGGGATGATAGATCTTAATATCAAGTCTTTTAAACTTGGAACTCCCCAATCCCAAAACATTCCAACATGATATTTTCATTGATCCCTTCACCCAATGGCAAACCGATATCTGTTTTATAAGAAGAATTCTCCCGCAACCTCCGTGAATCTTGGCCAAAAACATTAGAGATCAAAGCGTTAAATCTCGCCTTTTTTTTCCTTCTTCATTAATAAAAGGCTCTTCCTCTAATTCACAATCCATATTAATCACTTCCCCAAATTTCAACCCACCACCAGTTTTCTTTTGAACGTCACTAGGAAATGAAGGCCCAAAAATTTGACCTTTTCCAAGATCCAAATCCTTATCTCCATTATTTCTAAAATTATTTCCGGGTAATCATTCCCAAGAGAAATTTGGAGCCTTCCAAATTAATTCCGGAGGGGAAATAAAATTAGCCCCGATTCCCCTTTGATTATGACTAAATTCTGGTAGAATATTGCCCAAAACGGGCTTTCCAAAAAACTATTGTCTTTCTCCCCCCACCGAATCTTTAGCAATGGAAGCCCTCCTCTCCGAGCTCTCAAAGATAAAATCCCCATCTCTACTTCCTACATTCCAAATTGTAACCTCCTGGAAGAAACTATCCCATGACCAAGACATCCAATAAAAAGCAAAATAAAGTTAATCTTTACGGTACTTTTTTATAAGTAAACTTTGCCCAAATCTTAATTTTCTTCCTTCGGGAATTGAACATCAATTTGAACATTTATATTGAACATTAATTTTCTTCCTTTATATATAGAATATAAAGGTTTAAACATGTTAGAGATCCTTACAATCATTTGAAATTTAAAAATCCATCCTTTTTTTTTAACATTGAGTCCCTTTTTTTTTTTTAATTTAAAAATCTTGATTCTTACGTCCAATTTACAATTATAAAAGGATAGAATAACTTTTAGCTTTCAATGTTTTTAGTTTATTCAATTTGGTTATTACACTTTAAAAGTACAAAAATTATTAAAAAAATAATTTTTTATATCTTTAATAAAAAATCCTAAAAAGTTTTAAAAAGTATAATTTTTAAAAATTTAAAAATTTAAAACTCTTTAAAATTAAAAATAAAAAATTTTTAAAAACATTTAGAAAAACTCATAAAATTATAAAAATAATATAAAATGTTTCAAGATTTCAAAAAAAAAGAAAAGAAAAAAAAATTCACGAATCGTAAAAGTAAAGGTGTCTACAAACCAAGTAAAGTTGAGACCCATATAACTGTAATCCTTTCTCATCAAAAGTCAACTTAGTAATTTGATCAACTTTCATGTTATTTCTTAGGAACATAATCAATGGCCCATTTAACCTCCTTCATTAAAAGTTGATTAGTGTGCCTTATTAAAGCATAATTTGTCCCTTCAAAAGGACTCCTAATGCTCCTAATAACTTTTTTGTCACTCGATCAAAATTCTCATGACATCTTCCTTGCGCCAAAGTTACACTATTAAGAATACCCCATAATTCAACTTCAAAAATAGAATAAATTCCTATTTTGCATTAAAACCAACAACCCAATCTCCATTATGGTTCTCGAACTCACCGCCGAGGTGGAACCGTGTTAATTTTTCCTATCAACCCTAGTGTGAATCCACTTGTCTATTCCACAAAAAGTCATCCTTCGATGCATGACTACTAGACCTCCCTCCCCTGCGAGTAGAATTGTATTTTGACCCAATTGTGCGTCTTTAACAACCTCTTCTATATTCCCGACAATCTTTGGAAGGTGACTATATTATGGTTCTTCCAAATTCTCCAGTAAAAGGCCAAATAAGCATGGCCAATCAACTTTTCCCCAATCGATATTAATATGATTCTCCAAATTAAACTTAAGCTATTCCCAAATTACTTGAAAAAAAGCATTTAGTTTATTAGAGGAATGATTCAAAACCATACCCCTTTTCCGTTAATCCCTAATAGCATGAAGCACATCTTCATATCCATGACCACAAATTGAGCATCTTGCATCATTAATCACACCATGCCTTAGCCTCTCTACTTGAGTAAGCAATCTTTGTTGAGAACCAACCAAAGGAAAACCCGGACTTTTGAAGCACCTCAACCCCAAGGTAATTTCCAATCTTCCTCCAGAATTCCATGAACTTTCTTTAACCTTATGATAAGCGCTTTTAATAGAGAAACAACCGGATGAAGTTCCCATCCAAGCGATTTTATCTAGACCTACTAAAGGATGTAGAGGGAATGCTAGAAATCGTCCAATTAAATCTTTCAATAACCATAACGAAAGAGATCAAGATTCTAAAATCCCTTTTAGTTTTATCCTTAAGATAAACACAACATTCGAAAGCAAAGCGGTTGGGATTAAATTCACCAAGGACCAATTTTAAATCCAACTATCCTCCCAACATCTAATTGTAACCATCTCCCAAGACGAAATGTTTTCTGGGGGGCCATATTTAGAAAGAACCTCTATAGAAAAAAGCCATTTGTGATGTATCGAGGGAATACCTTTCGAACACCATACTTTTCCCAAAACCAGACCCATAAAGCTTCTAGATTTTAGAATATTAAATTCCCTTCAAAAAAAAAGAGAGAATTTTGATCTATTTTAACAAATCCCAAGCCTACCACAAGCCTTAGCTTGACAAAGAGCTCCAATTAACAAGGGCTATTTTTTACTCCCTCCAAGATCCCCATATAAATTTGTCGACAATGCTCTCAATCTCATCACAAATTCCTTCGAGATCCTTAAAGATTGCATAAAGTAGCTAGGAATAGAGAGAAAACCAATTGCTTGTAACTCTACTAGCTAGAGATAACTCCTTGCATCCCATCTATGTAGCCTCGACTTGACTTTTTCTACCATGAATTTAAGAGAACTAATAGTAACCCTTATTATGAAAAGAAGAACACCGAAATACGAACCAATATTCTGAATTGCTCAAAATCTAATTCCTTAGCAACTTTCCCCACAGACTGCAAGCCCAAATCGTCACCATCTTTTAAATTCAGCTTAGTCGTCTTAATTTTCTTAGCTTGAATTTTCAGATCCACTAAAGAATCCTTATGGCCTTTTAATAACATTAAAATTGGGCCTTCCTCCAATAAAACATGACCCGCAGATCCATTTATAAGCCCAGATGCCTCACCAGCCCTATTTTTATTAACAAAAGGAACAATCCCTTCTTTGGTATAGTCCACCGGTAAGACTGCCTCACCTAATTTTCTTTCCCCAGTAAACGCACCACTATCCCTTCAATTATTAGTTTCCTTAGCAACGCCTCTCGAAATCCTATCTTCCCATAAAACCAGATTCTTCTTCCTATTCAAGACCAAAAATCTTGACCCCAATCTAATATTTTCTTGATTTTCCCTTTTGATTTCGCAAATCCTCTAGACCCTCTGAGATTTCTGCTCCACCCCATCCACAGTCCGAACATCGGTCCCTCGCCCCAATCATCAAATCTACCCATCCGTTTTTCTATTGACTTCCCTGGTCACGGTGCTTTTTTTTACCCAATAAAGTACACTAATCCTTAAAATTATGTTTCCCATATGAAAAACAAATAGTCGGTAACTTTA
Organism: Gossypium arboreum; assembly: GCF_025698485.1. Taxonomy (NCBI): domain Eukaryota; kingdom Viridiplantae; phylum Streptophyta; class Magnoliopsida; order Malvales; family Malvaceae; genus Gossypium; species Gossypium arboreum. The sequence continues at coordinate 25,717 of NW_026440513.1, forward strand.
CAGTTGACCTTTTATCTCTCTGTTCACCATAACTCGGGAAATAAGAGGTTTATCAAGATCAACGAACACACCATTCTAGCAAAACAACCTATTGTTTTTCTATCAGTATTAAGGTCAAACTTGACCACCTTATCCACCAAACCTCCAACTTCTTCTAGAATTCTCCTTTTATACATGAATCCCAGTAGACCTGGTAACCTAATCCATGCTAAAACCATACTTGGGTAAGATTTCATGGGACTGAAGTTTTTCCATGGCTGAACAATGAGATATTGTCCATATATAATCCAAGGCCCTTGCGAAAAGAGCTTTGTTATAATCCTCAATGCATTGAAGTTTAGCCAAAAATAGTCATTCTTTATATCTTTTAGATGGAACAGTTTGGTTGGACGCCATAGACTACTAATTCGATTGAATAAGGTTGCGTAACCAATATTCCGACCCAATAATTTCGGCACTACTGTAGTCTCCATACCCTTGAATAGGATTTGTTGAATACATTCTGAAAATTCAATAGTCAGGATACCGTTAACCATAGACTTTTTAACGTCACCTTCCAGAAATTCAAGATCTTCATCACAATTCTTAAAGAGATTTAAGATTTTCATTTTGATTTTGTTCCTTTTTCCAATAAACATTTGCTTCCAAGAGATCTTTGCTGGCGAATCTGAGCCCTTTGATGGTGTGTCCAAATCCTCTAGCATTTCAACATCCTTAACCCCCTGTCTTCTTTAAACCTGACTTTTATCGTTTTCTGATCATCGGCCGAACGGGATTTAGAAGCACTTACAACTTTCAGAGAAGACATTCATATAAATTAACATAAAATATGTTTAGTATTGCTTTTAAGAAGTTTAAATATACAATCTATTTTTATAATTATATTTTAAAAATTGAAAAAACTTTATTTAAATTAGAGTCGGGCTGGCTCTGGACAATAACTCTTTTGACCAAGTCAGTTAGAATAAAGATCTCTTCAAAGTTTGAGCTATTCATTCAATAATTAAAATAAATTGAACAAGTATTTTTAAAATAATTTAATTAGAAAATTATATTGAAATTGATTTATTTATACTAAACAAATAGCTCAAATTTACCTAATTACTATAAAAAAGTAAATAACATTTTTTTATTTTTGAAATTAGTTATATTTTTATAAAATTTTGAATTATTAAATGATTTTTAAAAATATTATACTTTTTAAGGGACTTTGTTATTGAAAATATAAAAATTTTTAAAAATATTTTTATGCATTTTAAAAAGTAAAAAACAAATTAACAATAATAGTAAACATTGAAGGTTAAAATTTATTTAATTTATTTATAATTTTATTATGAGACAAGAATATCAAAATTTTTAAATAAAAATTACAAAAAATACAATATCTCAAAATCAAATTAAAAATATAGTAGCTAATATTTAAAACTTACAAATACCTTGCAAATATTAAAAAAAAAAAAAAACTTGTTTGAAGGAAATTAAATAAATAAATAAAGGGAACCATTATAGATTTTGTTGGTGACAATGGAGGGTTGAGTTTGTTAATCAACAAATGGTCCCAAATGATCATAAAACCAAAACAAAGGTGTTCAATGTTTTCTAGTTATTTTTCTGACACAAACTACAAACATATTTTTTTATATTTATCGGATTAAGATTTTTACATATATTCTTAAATTATACTTAAAAGGTTAAAAAGTAAATAAAATATGTGATAAAATTTTAATTTACTTATTGAATAAAACTTTTTATATGTTTGTATATTAAATAATTAGTATTTTTTACACGAGTTTGAATATATAGTTTGTTTAGATATTGTATTAATTCAGAATGTTTGAATTTGAAGTTAAAACAAGAAATTTTGCTTAATTGTCTTTTGCTTCCATGAATAGGAATAATATGAAATTTTGTGTTCTAGAAGGATAATCCTCCTAAGGAATAAATTCCTTTTACTATTAACCAAACAAATACTTTGGCTAAATATGGATATTTTAAATTTTCAAGAACTTTGGTTAATCCAATTAATAGTAATAATGGTGTATTAACAAAGGGCTTTTATGAGGGTCACCAAAGGTCAATAAAATACAAATCCAACTTCTTCATTCTTTTGCTTTCTATTTTAAGCTACCTTTTCATTATATTTTCCAACTATTCCAATGTGACTTTGTTGTTGGTTGGCAAATTAAAAATATGCTGAATTTTAGTATTAAATTTATTAGAAAATTATTTAGTATATTAAATATAATTATATTATTTCATACAAATAAATCTTAATTTTTAAAAATGATTTTTTTAATAAATAGATAGTTTTAGAAAAAGTTGCTTATATTTGAATAAATATAATTAAAAAGAAATGAAATGAAAAATTGAACAAAACCAAGGAAAGCGAAGAATTCTTAATTGAATATAATAATTTGAATATCTCATTTTAAAAATATATAATTTATTTTAAATATATATATATATATATATAATAACATACTTATATTATTCAATATTTCTTTTTGCTGAAAATTTTGTATTAAATAAAAATTACTATAATTATCAAATGCATTTAATACCTATCGAAATAAAATAAGCAATTTAATTTATAGTATTTGAAATTAAACACATAAAATCAACTTAAGCAACTTAATTTTCGTTGAATAAACAATAATGTGGTGAAAAGGGAAAACAAACAAGACAAATGTAGCTACGAAAAATATGGCCATGTGTTAGTAGACCATTGGTTGAATTATAAAATATATAAAATATATAATGTTCATAAAATTATAAGATATTTTAAAAACTCAATAAGTATTTATAATTAATTCCAAATTTTAAAAATTCTAAAAAAATTTTTAGAACAATATTTAAAATTTTAAGTCAACCAATTGAGAATAGACTTTGTATTTATCTTTTGCTCTTTCCATTTCTTGTTTAAAATGTAAATATTAGTTGTCATATTCAATTGTTCTTATCGATCATGTTTTTAAATAAAGATTAAATTATTTTTTAATTTGAAAGGGATCAAATTACTAAGCATAATAATTTTAAAAAAGTAAAGCTATCATTAATCACCCTTGTTTTAATTATAATAGTTGGATTAAACTACCTTTATTTTAAGAGGAATTTAATTGTTTCTAACCTTATAGCATAAGGATCTCTCAAAATAAATTGATAATTTAGTTCATATTGTTGATGCCATATCTACAAGGGAAGAAGGAGGTCCAAGGATGATCGGTTCATCCACGTTGGGTAGAGAGTTGAAAAGGTCAAAGAGTGTTGAGGTGAATGGAGAAAGGAGGAGGGATGATGGTTTAGTCTTTTGGATTTATTGAGAGGAAATTAAGAAAATCCTCGAATGCATCCATTAATATTAGGTAGTCTAATAGAAAGTTCAATCGGTAGTTAAGGATGGATAGTCCCTCCATTAAGGGAATGAATTATCGGTGGTTAGACATCGGATGATATAAGGCATAGCATTGTTCTTGGATCTCTTTGGTTAGCTCTTGTTGCCACACACCCTAATGGGGTAAGAAAGTGGACGTAAAATTTTTTTGTGCAATTGTTGGCGATTAAAACTTGGAATTTGAAATTTGATTTTAGATTAAACCGGAGTCCCAACCAATCTTTTTATAGCGTGATCGGACACCTTATAAAATTATTTTTGGAACGGAAAAAATGAGTTTAAGTCCACGTTAAAATCCGGAGAAAAAATTAAGGTTAAGTCATTTAAGGAAGGTTTGCACCCTCGCGCCCAAAAATTGGTATCTCCTAAACAAGTGTTGTCTTGATTTTCAAAAATATGAGTTCAAAGTCGATTCAACCGTGATCCCCAAAAGATGAAAACTTTCAATTTTTGATTTCTCTCGTTTTTTAGAAGGGTATACCGATTAAACACGAAACAAATTCCACTCAACATAGCTGGGACCGTCGACTTGGTATTAAACCGAATGTTGCCCTTGATTATAGAAATTAATTTAGAAACAAGAATTGATTTTTTTTTTTTTTTTTAGAACGGAAGACAAAGTGAATCGAAATAAATAAACAAATGAAAGGACTAGGTATACATATAAAATGACAAAATAAAAAAATATTAAAACAATAAGCTTTGATTAAATATGACAATAATAATGAAAAAACATTGAATATACATATGTGAAGGTGAATTTGAATATATACATAAAAATAGGGATGAAAAAGACTTACATAATAATATTAATATGTGTTATAATATATATAATTAATTTTATGTATAAAAGACATATTAATATTAGTAATAATACTAGTATTACATAAATATATATTTATATATATATATAATATATATATATATTAAATATTCATATATGATATAATACATGAATAAAACGATATCTAATATTATGGTTATGTATAATAAAAGTGATAATATACATAATATATAAATATATCGTATATAACAAAACATTTACTATTGATGATAATAACGATTGATTTATATAAAATGATACAACAAACACATTCATTACATTAACAACCATAATAATAATGGCATTAAAATACGAAGAACAACAATGTGACACAAAAAGGCTATATATATAAATCTATACACATAAATAAAAATATACTCTATTGTAATAAAGATAATAATAATATATTATTAAAATATATAAAAGCAAGCATAACATTTAAATATTAAAACAAAGTAGCTAAAATACTAAACCTAAATACATATATGTATATGCATATAATAAAATATTATAATAATAATAATAATAATAATAATAATAATAATAATAATAATAATAATAATAATAATAATAATAATAATAATAATAATAATATGAAAATACAAGAAAATTTAAATAAAATTAAAGACAAAGCGAAAAAACGGACCAAAATTGGATTAAAATCAAGTTTTGGGGCCAAATCTAAAATAAAAATAAGCCCGGGCCGATTGCAACCGGCCATGGGGGACTGAATCAATATTCCCGTTCTATCAAAACGCCATCAAGGGAGTATATTGCAAGTCGATTAAATTTTAGGGCGATTATAAACAAAAATAAACCCGAAAAACATTGAAAATGGAAGGATCTAATCAAATATACCATTCAAACGAAAACCGCGGATCCTCTGGGGTGGTCGACGTTGGTGGGTTCAAAAGACGCGTTTTGGGGCTTTCAAAACAACGTAGTTTTGATGGGCTATATAAGGCCCTAATTTGACAAAAAATCATTTGGGAGGAGAAGAGAAAAAAAAAGGAGAAAGGGAGGGAGAAAGGGAGGGGGAAGAAAGGCTTCATCTTTCCAATCACGGGATTTGGCCACCGAAGGTCAAGTGGCAAACCACCGATTGGGTTTGGGTTTTCAAAAAGAGGTAAAAATTTCCTTTTTTTTATTTCTTCTTTTTATATATATATATTTTATTAGATGTGTTGATAGATTTAAGAGAATAGGTTCAAAATGAGAATGAAATAGTGTAAATCACCTTGGGCCTTTTTTAGGTTTTATTTGGTGTCCATTCGGTTTGCGATTTATTTTCCGCTTTTATACCTCGGGTATCCTTTATTTGAATGCTAAAGTTTGGTTTTTTATCAAGATTTTTAATGCTTTTTTATTTTTTGATTTTTGAACCGCCAAAAAGGGCCTTTACATTCTTTTCTTTGGTTTTATAACCCTTCCACAAATATTAATTTATTGTTTGATGTGCTTGTTCCTGGTGGTGTTTGGTGGGAGTGTCCGACGGATGGGGTTGGCCAAGGGGGCGGCTTGGTGGGGTTTTGGCTTGGTGAGGCATGGGGGCTAGGGTTAATAATGGGTTAGGCTTAGTGGGCTTGGTTTAGGTGGGTTGTTTTGATGATGTTCAATGAATAAATAGGGTGGGTTTAGGGGAATGGGGTAGTGGGCCCGGGTTTGGGTTAGATATTGGGGTGTTTTGTATTGGTTAAGGGGCTTTAATTGGGTTTGGCCCAAAATTGGCTTCGGCCCCTCTTTGCTCATTTGTGTAAAGGGAATGGAGCAAAGACATAATGAAAGGCCAATTTTGCCGGTCTTCTTGGGTCTTGACTTCATTGATAATCTCCTTCCAATCCTTTAGTTTGCACTTTGGTTCAATCCTTGTATCTTCCAACATATGCCTTGCCTTGATTTCTAATGTAACTTCACTTGTATGAGATTTTGGGGCTTGATCCGCTTCAGTAGCTCCGGAAGGATAAGATCTCGCTTGATCCGCTTTCTTTTGTTTTGGTTGAGATGGATTTGTGGTCTTCTTTCAGAACTTTAGAGAGGCAAGATCGATATCCTCGATCCCTCCCGCAACTTCAAGGTATCCAAACCGGTGTTTTCCCATCACTTCAATCTTTTCTTTCTTAGCGGTGATCTTGTGTTCAACTCATTTCCCAATATTAATTGACTCTTTAAAAATGGACATCAAAAACAAAAGTTGAAAATACCTCATCAAGTGAACGAGGCTCAACTCATTTTCCAATATGGGTTGACTTTGAAAATACCTCGACATTGAACCCAAGGCCAACTCCATCTCCAAATATGAGTTGATTTTTGAAAAATATAAATTGAAAAAAAGAAATTGAAAAGCAAAAATTAAAACGAAATTTGAAAAGACCCGGTGGGTTCAGACTCAACTCACCTCCAAATATGAGGTTGATTTTTGAAAATAGAAATTAAAACCGGCCGGTTCCGGGGCTCAACTCATCTCTGCAATATGGTTGATTCTTTTAAAAGGGAATTGAAAATAGCTCAAACCGTGAGCAAAGGCTCAACTCACCTCTAATTGGAGTTTTTTTGAAACTTAACTTGAAAAGCGATTTTGAAAATACCCGATATGTGATTAAGGTTCAACTCACCTCTCAATATGAGTTGATTTTGACAAAGGAAAGAATTGAAAATACCTCGGACGGAGAGGCTCAACTCACTTTTGCAATATTTGATTTTTTGAAACATAAATTGAAATTACCTCAACGTGTCTTGAGGCTCAACTCATTCTCCAATATGGTGATTTTCTTGGAAAACATGAAGAAAAGGGAATTGAAAAATTCCGTTCCCGGGCTCAACTCACTTCCAATATGAGTTGATTTTGAAAAAGTAAAATTAAAAGGTTCAACTCACCTCTCAATATGAGTTGATTCTTAAAAGAAATTACCTCATTTGTCTTGAGGCTCAACTCACCTCTAATATGAGTTGATTTTTTTTGTCAAAATTGAAATTACCTCCGGTGTCCAAGGCTCAACTCACCTCTCAAATATGAGTTGATCTTTCTTGAAAAACATGAATTGAAAAGCGAAATTAAAAAATCGGATGGAGGCCAACTCACTTTTAATATGAGTTGATTTTGAAAAAGTAGAAATTAAAAGGTTCAACTCACCTCTCAAATATGAGTTGATTCTTGACAAAAGAAATTACCTCATTGTGTCTTGAGGCTCAACTCACCTCCTTAATATGAGTTGATTTTTTGTCCTTAAATTGAAATTACCTCCGGTCCCAAGGCTCAACTCACCTCTCCAATATGAGTTGATCTTTGAAACATAAATTGAAATTACCTCAACGTGTCTTGAGGCTCAACTCACCTCCAATATGAGTTGATTTTAGATTTAATAGGAATTGTTACCTCCGTTCCCGGGTTCAACTCACTTCTCCGGATATGAGTTGATTTTTGAAATAAAATTGAAATTACCTCAACGTGTCTTGAGGCTCAACTCACCTCTGCAATATGAGCTAATTTTCTTGGAAAACATGAATTAAAAAGTAGAAATTGAAAATACCTCAACGGCCCGAGGCTCAACTCACTTCCGGATATGAGTTGATTTTTGGAAAAAACAAAATTGGAGGAAAAATTGAACATCAAAATATCAAAACCTGTCATTTGGTAGAATTCAAGTGTCTTTTCCTTTGATTCAATGTGACTCTCATTCCGTTTTTGCTCTTTGGAGTAACCGATATCCATGCATGATGCCATGTTTGTCTTAAATACCTTTATGCCTACATGATTATCAAAGGGTTTTAAGTATGTTTGTTGTATGTCTTTTTTGCTCGATTCTTGTGATGGTCCATTCATTACTTCCTCTTTGCCATGTACATGTCTTCAAGCTTCCGGTTTGGCGTTTTCGGTGTCACTCTTTTGTCCCCAATTGAACTTTGTTCCTACTTTGAGGCTCTTGGCTTATTAAATTTTCATCCCGGGTAATGCTTAACATTTTTTTGTTTAGAGATGTCATTTCACCATTTATCATGTAAATAAACACATAATGATATGCATGAAAATGGTTAGGGGGACAAAAGGATATCTCATATTCCTTTATTTCAAATGTGGCAAACAAAGAAAGTTAACTAATGATAGTACAAATTGGAAGAAAAGTCGATTCAATGAATACAAATGCTTTAGATATTTGACACATGAACACTTCACGCTCCTCAATCAAGAATCTTTTAGAGTATGGCTCATTAGGAAGATTTGAGCTTTAGATGCTTCAAATTTAGTCTCCCGTTTTGTCGATTTAGAAGCCTTGCCTTGTGAATATTTGCTTAATTAGAAGCCTTTGGGTTTTCATCCTAATCTTTTATGTTTAACCAAAGCGCCTTTTTGGTTTTCGCCTGATCCCCTTTTTTTTTTTTTTTTTTAACCCTTTTGGTTTTTATCTCAAGCAAATATTTCTTCTTGATCCAAGGCCTTTGATTCAAAGTCCTTCCCATCCATCTCAAGAAGGATCAAAGCTCACCGAGAATGTCTTTTTACAACGTATGGTCCCTCCCAATTTGGTGCCCATTTTCCTCGCGGTCTTTTTGTATTGGGAGAATCTTTCTCGACGAAGTTCTCCTTCTGGAATTCTCGTGGACCTTCTTGTTATGGGTCGATCATTCTCTTTTGGTACATTTGCCCGTGACAAATTGCCCTTAGATTTTTCTTCAATGAGGTTCAACGATCATATCGGAGCTCGAACCCATTCCGCTTCCTCTAACTTTGATTCCATCAATACTGAGAGAGGGATCTCGACCTCGATAGGTAGCACATTCCTTCCAATAGAAGAGAAAGGAGTTGCTCCCGAGATGTTAAATGTGGATATGCAAACAAAGCAAATGGAAGTTTTCGTCCAATCTTTATATGTCTCTCCATTTTCCCAATGATCCTCTTAATGTTTGTTAATTGCTTTAAAATTTTCATCTTTGGGCGATAGGGCGAGGAATTATGATGCTTTATTTGGGCCCGCACTTTTCTTTCATCATTTTATTGTTGGATTTGGCATTATTAAAATGATTCTTTCAACAAACCATACCCAAAGAATTTTTTTCAAAAACTTGCAAACCTGCAATTCGCCACATTGGCAAATGAAGGCTTTATCCATTTTGTGAAGTAATCGATAACCACAAAAATGAATCGATGTCCATTGGATGCTTTTGGAGAAATTGGCCTATAACATCCATGCCCCACAAAAAAAGGCCAAGGAGAAGTCATGGGTGAAGGGGCGAAGGGCTACATGAATTTTATCGCCATAGATTTGACATTTGTGGCATTTTCCGGCAAAACTAATCAATGCTTTCCATCCAACCGATAAAAGTCTCATAATCTTTCGGTCATACTAAAACCATTGGCATGTGTCCCACGATTCCTTCATGGACATCTTCAAGTATCTTTCGGCTTCGACATCATCCCGATCTCAAAAGTATTTGATCCTTTCCCTTTTATATAGGATATCCCCATCAAGCGAATCCCACGCCATTCTTGATTGTTCTTTTGTCGTTTCATTTGCTTGTTGGGATAGCTTTGATTTTGATATATTCTAAGATATCAGAAACCATGGTCGTCCGTCGCCTTCTTTCTCAATGCTACAACAGTGGGGGACCTCAATATGCTCATTTTGAGGGCATTATTTCCCTTTACTTGCTTTGAACATTGAAGCCAAAGTGGCCAAGGCATCCGATTGGTTCTCTTCTTGGGAAGTAATGAAAAGTTATTTTTTGAATTCCTTGATTAATCCACCACTAAATTTTTACTTAATCAATTTTGAATCCTCACTTCCCACTCTCCACAATTTGGTAAATCACTTGGTGAGTCCCTAACCTCCAAGATCTCGATGTTTGTTCGATAGTTGCCGAAGCCCCCATGAATTGGCCTCATATTCTGCGATATTATTGGAGGAAAAGTTCACCTTTGCGGTGAACGGATAATGATTCCCCGGTGATACCGGGATTTAATTCCATGCCCAGAGCATTTGGCGCACCATCAAAGCCATCTTCCATGACTTTCTTTTGATGACTTGGATTCTATTTCTGATACATTAAGTCTTCGTCGGAAATCAATCTTAAAGACTCATATTCCTCTCGTTTCGAAAGGCAAGTCATTATTGGCCTCCCTTTTATCGATTTGATTTACATAGGCAATGTCATATTGAAAGGAGGATCCGCCATGGCCATTCTTTTCGGATAGTGGCGATTCCATCATGTATTTTATTGGGTCCGGTTTTGAAATTAGCCATGTGTGTGATACAACATATATTTCCGAGTCCCGAGCTACCCAAACCGAGGCGCAACAATATTTCTCAATGGAAGAATATTTTGCCCTTTCTGAACTTTTCTTTGAGGTAGTAGATCGCTTTTTTTTTTGACTCGTCCAATTCCCAAAGTGCAACCCATTGAACTTTCGAACACCAAATACAAAAAATGGTCTTGGAGTTTGGGTATTGCTTGGAGGGTGGACAAATATTGTTTTATCTTATCAAAGGCCACCGGCACCCTCGTTCCATTCTCCCGGGTTATGTTTTCGAAGGAAAGGATTGGTCGCATTGGTTGGTAAGTTGGCGATAAATTGGCGATGTAATTTAATCTCCTAAGAATCCTCTAACTTCCTTTTGCATTGGGAGGTGGTAATTCTTGGATGGCTTTTATTTTATCCGGTCCACTTGATACCTCTTTCACGACAATGAAGCCTAGCAACTTTCCCGAGGTAGCTCCAAAATGCATTGGTTTGGATTGCTTTAAAAACTTTTCCCTCTAACAACTTCTTGAGGTTCACCACATGCTTTTTTCCCCGGATTTAGCAATCATGTCGCCAAACCTCTATTTCTTTTGTGCATCATGTCATGGAATAACGTTACCATAGCCCCTCGATATGTTGCCTTCTTCTTTAACCGAATGGCATCACCTTGTAGCGAACGTTCCCCCATTGTTATGAAAGTTTTTCCATATTCTCGGGGCCATCTTGATCCGATTATACCCCAGGAATCCGCCCATGAAAAGAAAACAATGAATGTTTTTTTGGTTTGTCCCCAAATGTAATATGTGGCAAGGAAAATTATCTTTTGGGCTTGCTCGATTGGTCGCGGTAATCCACGACATTCGATTTTTCCATCTTTCTTTGGTCCGGACTATGTTAGCCACCCATTCGGATATTTGGAGGCTTGTAGGAAGGCCGTCAAACCTTTTGACTTCCTCTTTATCTTCAACAACATTTCTTCTCATCCCTTAATTTTTTCGGATGGGCTTCAAGCTTTAATGGGAGCTTATGGACCACTAAATCTTCATCTAGCCCTGGCATGTCCTGGTATGACCATGAAAACATCTTTGTATTCGGAGTAAAGTGATCAAACTATGCCGGTACTCTCCAAATAGAAGTCCCAATCTTCACTTCTTGTTTCTCTTCGGAAAATTTATTGTTTCCAGATTCTTCATGAGGCAGAATCTGTTTATCCTCTTGCTCCACCATTCTTAACAATTAGGAGCGAGACATAATCTTAAATTTTCTTGCTTCAAATTTCCTAAACAAACAAATTTCTCAAAATCGATTTCGGGATTAAAACGGGCTTATTCATGTCGTCAATATCCGAGCACCAAAGTTGAAATGGAAAAGGAAGCTAAGGGGACATCCAAGTATTGGAAATAACAAACAAAATGTTATGTCATGGTAATGAGGCAAATGTAAAGATAAAGGGAAAAATCGTGACAAAATGCATCTTCATCGATATTCATTTAAATGATAAAGAAGGAAAAAGCTTTTACAAAAGAATTCTATTATATCTAAGGACACAATAAAGGTTAATGTTTAGCATTACTAAAGACTTATAAACTAAAGAAGCTCCTCGGAGTCCAATTGTTCAACATAAAACCCGGGAGGGCAAAGGCGTCCTCGAGACATCTTTACTTGCACCCTTCTTTGTCGATGACACTTATTTGACATTGAAAACCCCTTTCAATTAACCCAAAATGTTTCGTGGATCATCTTGTCCGGGTACAACATTCCCGAGATGTAAATATTTTTGACAAATGAGGGTACTCATGGTTCCCATTCCGGTTCTCGGCCCAAAGTTCTTGCAATTTTCTCTTTTGATCCTTCTTCCCTCTTCTTCTTTGGCGATGTCGTTTGGAACCCCAAACCGTATCGGGCCTTGGGTAACGGCCAAAGCCCTAACTATTCCTTGTAGATGTCTCCCTAAACCTCTTCCCGACCCTCTTCCTCAAACAACTTGACACCCATTCGGTAATTTTCGGCTTTTGGCATGAATTTTGTTTCCCAATATGAAAGTGGCATTGGAATTCGAGGGATCGAAAGGAACATTCCATCGTCCTTCTTACTTCCGGTTATGGCGATCAGCAGAGATAGATGCAATGTCTTCTTCCCCCATTGTGACCAAACAACCATCCATGATAAATTTCAACTTTTGATGGAGGATGATGGAACCGCTCAAAAAATGGATCCAAGGTCTTCCCAAAAGGCAATAAGAGGGTGTAATGTCCATGACTTGGAACTCGACCTCATAGATGTAAGGGCCCACTTCCAAAGGTTTGATCTTTCCCATGACTTCGCCCCTGGTCGAATGCCCACCATGGAATGCAGGCCTTGGTAGGACAAATCCATCCGGATTGGAAAGGCGTGGCCAATAGCATGGCGTTTAATTTAACCCATTATGGAAAACGTTCGGTTTTGGCCCTTTCCGGTCGTGATATGGGCTTTCACCGAGCCTCTACCATTTGGCGGATCTCATCATCACTAAAAGAGATGAAGTTGTCCGGATTGATTGTTTACCCATCTATCAAGTTTTACGGATATGTTGTTGGCCACATGCGATTTAACACCTTCAATAAAGCATTGATGTGGCTAATTTAAGAAGAGATAGGTAGATTCGGCCGGTTGCTTGCTCAATTGTTCCACCACACTTATTGTGGCTTAATAAATTTCAAGAATTCTTGAGCTTCTTCCTCATTCAGGGCTTTTTAGTTTCCGGTGGAATTTCTTGTTCGACCTCAACTTCGTGCATCCCTTTTCCTTTTTATTTCAAGTCGCTACTTTTCTTTATCGGTTCAACTTCTTTAGAATAACACCGCCCTTCTGGGTAAAATGACCTACTTCCCCAATGTCTTGAGGGCTTCAAGCTTTTCACCTTTAACGATGTTGACATCCACTTCCAGATCGTTTTATTGTCCTTATAGGGAAAGGAGATGGTACTTCAATTATCATTTTGGTTTCACCTTCCTTCTTCGCCTATAATAGATTATTAACTATTTTTATATGGGAAACCTGATGATTGATTGTCGAGGCACATATTTCTCCTTGTCCTCTTTGGCTTTACAAAAATCCCAATCTCCTTATTGTCCATCATACTTTGCAAAATTCAATTCCTTTACGGGTGAATGTTATGCTCCCCAATACCATGGAGCTTGCAAAAACGTGACCTTTTGCATCTTCTCCTTTAGATACTCCGTTAAAAGCGAGCAACCCTTTCTCACTTAGTATCTCCCGATTCTCCGCGGAGGGTTGTACTTGAAACCCATCTTCTATTTTGTTGTTTATCCTCCTCTCCTCGGCCACATTCCTTTGTGGTTTGGGAATGGATTCCGGCCCTTGCTAGTACCATCGAATCCAAAATTCCCATTAAAAGTTGAATTTCCTTTTAAAGCAAAAATTTTTTTTTTTTTTTTAATTTTCCCTTAAAAAATCCAAAAAATTTTTTTCCAAAAACCTTCCCCTTTTCCCCCAAAAAATTAAAAAATTAATTAATTAAAAAAAAAATTTTTTTAAAAAAAACCCCCCCCCCCCCCTTTTTTTTTCCCCCCGGGGGAACCCTTTTTTTTAAAAACAAACCCCAAAAAATTTTTTTTGGGGTTTTTCCCAAAATTTCCCTTTTTTCTTTTCCCCCCCCTTTTTTTTTTTTTTCCCCCAAAAAAAGGGGCCCTTTTTCCCCCCCAAAATTTTAAAATTTTTCCCAAATTAAATTTTCCCAAAAAAAAGGAAAAAATTTTAAAAAAAAAAATTTTCCCCCAAAAAAAAACCCTTTCCAAAAAAAAAATTTTCCCAAAAAATTTTGGAAAAAGGGGGA